>NW_022883491.1:0-32569 GCF_011952255.1 Bombus vosnesenskii | reverse complement strand
GAACTACTCGAGAAACTATATCTAGCCCTTGGATGGAGGGATTGCCTGCTTCTTACAATCGAATAATTGGAGTGTAACCAGAAACACGAACGGTAATTTAGCAATGGAGAAGAACTTTAGAACGACAGCAATTTTCTTCTTGTTTCTTTGAGAAAGGCACCGTTCATTTTATGTTTGACGAGAATGGGGTTGTTGGACGAATTTGATTAGAAAGGAAAGATCTTTAACAAATATTCTTCCCATTGATACATTCCTATATTTTTTATTTAATTATTTGAAAATGCAATTTTGCATATACCTATGTGCAATTATATACTATAATCGCAGGCGTTTCTTTAAAATGATGCACTATTGAAACAAGGCAAAGTATCGTCGAATTCTTCTAGATTCAATTTCTCAAAAGAATGGCTCTATTGATTAACCAAACATAGTTCCCATAAGCATATACGTACTTCTCAGAAAAGATAGTTATATCTAGATCAATATTACTCCCCACAGTGACCTATATGTCAAAGAAAAGAAGACACATCAAGTATTAAATCATACTACTATTACGTCCACTATCTCTACACATCCTCCACTCTTGGAAAAGTCTATCTTATTCAAACGTAACGTAACTCAAATTATATCTTTTCCATCATCATGAATACGAAACATTTATAAAATTATCATCTTCGATTATTTACTCAACATCTAGCTAACAAAATCTTCTCCATCGCCGTACCCCTTAATCCTGACCGCGTACAATTAACGTATGAATAGTTAATTTATTGAAATTTAAACGACCATTTTACGCTACTTGTACTCGAATGATTTTAGGATCTTGCTGTATCTCTTGCACAGTGTTATACTGACAGGCGAGAAACATAGAACCGTAACTTCCGATCCACTGATTTACCCTAAACACACGATGATAGGTTATACGGTGGACGCAATACAGAAGCGTTTCCGATGCAATTCGAAGGTGCGTTGTTACAATGGAGTTCATCGATCCATAGTGACTATTTCCCCGCCAACTACAGCCTGTAATAACGGAATAGCCAATAAAGTATATCCTGTCGATTTAATCGTTGCCCCCACGGTGCACCGCGCGCACGGAGATCGGATCGGTGATTTTCACGTGATGTTTCGCAAATCGTGAGGCGCTCGCGTGATTCGCGCGTTTTAAGCGTTCCCGCTCTTCCCGTCCGATAGAAAGAGAAAGGGAACAGGGGATGGAAGAGGGAAGATACGTGATGCGGGTTCAACCTGCCGCGGGAACCTTTAAAGAAGGTCGGTGCAACGGGACAGATGTAATTTTAATAAATTGGAGAGCAAGTCATTGTAAAAGATTGATATTCAGATGTTGGAGATGCAGCAGATTTACAACTCTCTGGAATTAAGTTAGTTAAGGCGTTGAAAACCTAACGTCTTTTCAAAGGCGTTTGCCGCGTTTCTTTTCAAATCAAAATACATACATACGATACGTACAATGTATGCGCCTAAAGTTTTAAAGTTAATTTCTATTCAAGGAATGGACTGTTTTATTATAGATTTAGGAAATTGAAAAGCAGCAATTGCTTGTTTCTAAGAAAGAATCGCGAGAAGTACAGTTAGAAACTGTATTGTGAATCACTTTTCCTGGTTTCCGTAACGAGGAAGTGAAAAAAAAAAACGCAGACAAGTCAGCGTTTACCGCAGCTAAATGGAAGATACGCAGGTACGAGTCGTTACAGTTTTGTCGTTGCAACGATTCCCGCTGCGTAATTTGATAATGAACAGTTGAAAAATAGCAGCGTTGTATCCGTACTCTTTAATATCCCATTATATGGAAGTTAACGACCGGAAAATACACCGCTCGACTACTTGAAGGAAGTAGCTCATGAGCAAGTCTTTTGTATCCTCGCAATGGTATAATTCCTGTAACGCCTCGTTCTCGGAGGATTTATTTCGTTGATTTGTACTTGTTTATTGCTTTTGTGTTTTCATGAATGGAGCATGTCGCATGCGAATCGTAATATGGTTTTAATGGCGTTTCGACTTCAATGATATCAGCGGCTGATTGCGCTTCCCGTAAGAAGCTTCCAATCATTATGTAATTTAGGAACAACAGATAAGGATATTTAGAGAACGAATTAATTATTCAATTGTTCGCGCAAGAAATACCTGTCTCTTTTTCGAAAGTTATAAATGCTGTTTTCAAAGAGTTCCTTAGCTCACCATAAACCAGATAAGAATCTTTGGTTCCATCTAGAAAAAGAGACCTTCAGATCAAACCGAAAGGGGTTCGGATTATAGTTTCTAATCGTATTTGTATATTTCTTTTTACGGTCAGCTTGTCATCCACGTACAATCGAACAGAGAGTCCATTAATTATTTCCCTTCGACTTGTTTCAGGGGGAGCATCTCGGAAGCTATGCCGGCTGACGAGTTCGCTGGAAATCGAAACAGAAGCAAACCAAAACTGCAACCACCTTAACGAACCGCTATTATCACTGGCAAGGTCATCGGGCAGACCGGATCTAATCATGCTCACGCCGACCATGCTTCCTGTGCACTCGTTCCTCTTTCTCAACGACGTCAACCAGAAGATCGGGTGGTAAAAAATTCGAAATCGAGTTGAATGAAAATCTCAAGGAATATTAAAAAAAAATACGAATAAACACTTTGATATAGAAATCATCCATTTTGGGCAAAGAAAAGAAACAATCAGAAAAAGGAATAACCACAGAAGCTCTGAATTTCATTGCTTCCTAATGGTACTTCCTTGGATATTTTTACATTCTGGAGGCGTGAACGAACTCTGAAAAACAGAAACGACTTCTACCGGATGATCGAAAGAACTACCTGGACACTGAGTATAATTATTCACACGTGCGGATGCCATTTCCGGCATGTTTCTCCATGAAGAAGGTCAGCTTCAGTTTTTGCCACTTGTAGATAGAAGTTGAAGTGGCGGACGTCTTAACGAGGTTACTAGAATGTCAAAGAAATTGATGAGGGAAATATTATGAAGATATATTTATGAATATCTAATTGAGCATTTAATTAAGAACTTAATCGAAAGACCAAAATAAGTTGGTTCTTGAGACCAAGTACCTATCTAAGTATAATAGTCTTTCGTACTTACGGTTTAATAAGAGGACTCGAGTAAAACGATTACTCGTTAAAAGGAACAATAGAATAATCATGCCTCCGCAGACGGTGGTCTCTGCTTTCATGCCTCATCGCGGAGAATCTCAGCGAAAAAAGTGTCCCGAAGCGTGAGCTGAAAGGTGGCTATGTAGGCTGCCTAGTGAATGCCGTCGCTATGGTGGAGCTGGCGTGTAGCAACTCCCTAAGTCCAGGAACCTAATCCCGCGTCAGAAAGACAAAATTCGCTACGGAGAAAAGTAAACAAAAATATATATATAGGAAAGAAGAGACAAAGATTAAAGGTCGTTAAGAATTAAAGGTAATTTAATGATAAAAGAGAGAAAGAATTGTGTAAAAATTCTACTGGGAAAGAAAAGAAAGAAGAAACCTCCAACGAGAAAGACGTGCTCAGAAGCGAGTCCCGCGTAGCGCCATGTAGAGGAGCAGGAAGAAGCGCAGCCTTCCTCAGGCATTCCAGCGTCGAGTAATGCTGAAGCATATCCTGACGGGGCAACCGTCGTCAGCGGGCTCCAGGCACCAGCACAATGACTACCAGGCGAGCTCGGGCTCGTTGCACGGCGGCCACCACCACCACCATCATTCTGGTCACCAACAGGATCAACAGCAACACCATCATTACAACAAAAACAGCAACGTTCGTGGAACGACAGAGGGGAGCCAAGGACGGAGAGTCGACGTTTACGACTCGGTGGTCCATCAAAGAGCCAACGTGCATCAGGCTGCCACCACGCCATCTTCCACTCACAGACACCCTTTGAATCATTCTCAGCTGAGCGTGAACAATCTTTCTCAACGATTGAATCACTCGCACGCTCTTAATCTGTCCACGTTGTCCACGTCGAAGCATTCTGTGAACAGCGTCAGTCCTGTTGCCGGTGGGAATAACAATAACAATAATAATAATCTGTCGACTACATTGGGGGTGATATCCCCGGCGCCACTGCACCAGGACAGCAGACCTAAAGCGAATGGAGGCTTTGATATCTCGAGACTGTCCAGATTACCCAGTCAGGCGACACCTTCACCTGCACCTGCTCTTCAGGGTACGACTACCGGGGGACAGTTAACCGGTCCCGGTTCCACGGCGTACCCCTTGAAGGCTTCCTGGTCGTCGTCCCTGTCAAGGAATCACAAGGACCACGAGGTTGGCGCGAAAGAGACGTTGACCAGTTTGGGTTTATTGTGTCTAGTGTCGTTGTTACTGGCGCTACTCTCGTTGATCTTCTTGCTGAAGATCTCACCGTTAACGGTGACGCCGAGTAGCCTGATCAGCCCGGAAGAGTATACGATTGTCTACGAGGTGACGTTAGCGCTGTGCGCACTCGCCCTCTCCCTAAACCTCTGCTGTCTCCTCATGTGCGCTATACAGTTCCTCTTCACTGTGAAACTCGTCAAGACTTCGTATCAAGGACATTGGTGAGTAGAGTTTTCGTTTTATGCCACGTTGGGTAAATCTGTGATTTATAACGCTTTAAATACCTTTGTACATAATCCGTACTTTACTCAACCCGAAGGTCGAACAAGGTGTGAAAAATATGTACGTTTAAAGTTTGTATCCTTAAGATACTGTTATCTTTGAAAATCCGGAAGTCAAACAAAATACACAAAGAGAAACTTCTAAAAGTGCAAATAAACGTTGAGATACAAATATCCTTTAATCCGAACTATACATATGATGGAGAGAGGACTCTCATAGTCATCGACATTTTCCCTCCTAAATGTCAACAGCATCCATATTTACATTGTTGCTGTTGTACATGTAACTTTTCAAACTTACTTAGGTATTGATAAAGAAAAGAAAAATAAGCATTTTCCTGGTAGCTGGGAATTCGCGGGATTCGCGGTCGAACGATGATTACCATTAATTTCTATAATCTGGCGTCGCTATCCTCAATCATTATCCTTGTGCCGGAATATAAGTTCTCATTCGTCCATGCGTGGCCTATCTGTGTGCGTCTGGAACAAACGCAGTGTCCCGTATCCCGTGCGATATATCAGAGGCCTGTCTAGTGTTTCTTCTCACGCGGCCTGGAGGACGAAACGCAAAAATTCACATCCTGTACTTGACGTGCAAGCGTTCACCGACCGCGTGTCCCGTTTTTGCTGATCAAACACGTGTCTGCAATCACAATACGATACTGTGTGGTGAGATGTATCCGTAAATGCGGCGTTTCGGTGACGCGAACCTGGAAATGAAAGTACCAATACACTTTCACGATACACGAACTAACTGGAATACCCATACCAGCACCACGCCCATCGAATACACACAGTGCAGTGCAGATCAAGTTACAAAGGGAATATAGATATGCTCGCCTCCCGTGACACGCAACTCGAAAGCGAAAATAAGGCTCGTTAAAGACGATACATACTCCTCGAGATGGGATCTGTGGTTTCTGCTCGGAAGTTCCCTTATCGTTGGTCAATCGGATTTCTTTTTTTATCTTTTTCGTTGCCGACCGAGACAAAGTAAGCATCGCCGACTCTAATTACTAGCGAATGGAAACGCGCGTTAAGTTATGCAGATTGGCCGAAATCGTCGGCCAAATCACTGTGTGTTACGTCGCGTAACACTCTACCTAGCCGAGGCCACACACCGCGGGCAAGATGACAACCAGATGTCTTCGGATACTCACTGCGTACCCTCAACAGTCTCAAGTACCTTCCATAAATCTCATAGATTTCCTAGTAAAGGTCCTTCAAACCAAACAAACGTCTGTTTCCGAAGAATTTCCAAAGACTATTGTCTACCACGGCGTGACAAGGGAAAGTTAGTTTTTCTCACGTACGCTGCAACTTTCCTCCCACTAACCCCTTTCTCTCGAGGGCGGTTAAGACCCTTCGTGTGACCAATTAACAACGAAGCCTATTCCCTCACTCTCCTAACTAAAATCGTCACCAACAAATCCGATGGATGGAGACAGCATCGTCTCCCAAGACAGTACTGATTTTACATCCTTCGAACGGTCAACATCCTTCAACCGGGTATACACACCCGTAGATCAGTCACTCACTCATCTCGTACATGCGCACCAGCGTAACTGTCTTCGTTATAAGTTGTTGGAATAAACGGTGAAATATAACTTACTCTGCTGTGTCATATTCATTTAACCACCTCTGTTATCTTAACCGAAACAGGGGAACGACTACTGCGCGGCGTCGATTCACCGAATCGTAGCGAGAATTTACGCCTCTCGCTGACGCGTTTTCCTCGCGACCGCGTCTCTCCGCGAACGGTCGTAACGCTGTGATTACCCTCAACGGACACGCCGTTTTGAGTTTTCTCTTCGGTTCTTTAATTCCGTCCTTTTTCTTTCGCTCAGTTTTTTGGCCAGTGGCGGGTCTTTTCTCGCGTGGCGAGTTTGATTCGCGTGGGAAAATGTCGTGTGCTCTTCGGCAGATAGAAAGATCATTGTTTCTTAAAGCATCCAGACGTTGTGCGTGATTGGCATATTAAAGTTTCTTGCGAATGTTACCGTGTGACCATGTCTCCCTTGTGACCGTAATTGTGCGACGCTGTTTTCCTGCAAATATTACCATCTAACAAGTTTTTCCAACGAATATTACTGTTCGATCAGGTTTTACTCGAATCTTGTTCTTCCCTTGATAGGGTCCTTTCCTTATATAGAGTGTCCCAGGATTTCGCAGTCAAATTTATGCCACTATATTCCACTGACTATTTTAATGTACCAAACTACGAAGATGCGGCTGATATTGTGCGTGTTGCGTTATTCCACAACTAGGCTTGATTGGCAGGCCATTGGAACGAGATTTGTTCGAGCTGTTCGAAATGTTGGAGAACGAGCCGTTAACATTGTAATGTATGCAACTACAGAGACGTATCGTAACTTTTGTTTCGAGAACAAATAACAGAGAAGAAGAGAATAATGAAGATTGGACACGGACGAAATTAGCTGTCGATCTTGAAACTCGTGCACTGCGATTTCAGATAATCAAATTAGCATAGAATGAGATTTGGGAACGGGCAGAGTATATTCCGGAGCTTGGATATATATATATTTAGATTAAAGATTGGTTCTTTGCGAGAAACGTTTTTAAGCAACATATGAAATTCTTCGTCTATTTATAGTATATTTCATTTTACTATAGTGGGAGCAGTATTCTATAAATCGGTTTATAAGAGTGCGAATTTATTATCTTAAAGCTAGCTCCAACTTTATGTAAATTCTTATATTATCCGACTAATCAATTTCTCAATTTTTGTTGACGTAAGAATCTATATAAAGTTAGAAGAAGAGAAGAAACAACAATGACTGTACAATTCTAAATTAAATGTTGAAACACGGCCTTTTGACCAGGCCTGGTAGAGTTAGTGTTAAACCATGCTTTGTAATTATTTATTTTGGCTGGTGGTAAGCAACGGTAACGCAAACACTGATCGAAGTAGACAGGTGTTCGTTAGACAGGTATTCAGGCCCCAGAATTTCCAGGTCACCGATTGGGGCCCCTGTTGTAAATTCCTGGTGATTCGCCCAACTATTGGTTAACTAAGAGTAAAGAGAAGAGGACAGTTTACATCTGAGCTACTGCTTCGATTAACCACATCTGGCAGAATAGCCTTTAGGGAAGAAAGTGTACCGTTTTCTGTGGTCGACCATCCTTTGTTTTCTTTTCTGGACAATAGATCTAGCTTGGACATTGATAACTAGCGGCTTATCGATCGTTCGATGACACAGGACACAGCCATTCTTTATGCTACATTATCACCACGACTAACTTTTACAGCTGTCTGCTAAGTTAATATTACCGGTTGTGTCACACCATCGCAGTGTGCCCAGAAGAGATAACCGGAGGACGATTAAAATTGCAACGTCACCGGACGCTTCTCGTTTCCCTTCTTTCTCTCTTTTCCTCGTCCTTTCGCTCAACGGTTGTTTCCCCTGCTTTGCCTCCGGGGCTTCCAGACAATTCAAGATTCTGCTGAATTGGAATGCTCGATTTTCTCCTAGAGAGCTGTTTAGCTAGAAAGAATAGTCCGAGTGTCGACGGGTATGCGAAGAACTGTCTTCTTGTGCTCTTAACCACTTAACTACGTTCGACGTGTTTATTCGTTATTGCTTGATTTTACCTGCTCACCCCATAGAGGCATTTTTGAAATTAAACTTTAAAAAGTTAAAACTTAATTGTTTCCAAAATGTTTTCAAATACTCCGAAGATCATTGGATATTTTCGTGTTAAAATTACAAAGTAAAATATGCACAGCTGTATCCGTATTATTAATAATGGAGGCTGACTCCTACGATATTTTTCTACCATAAAAATTTCTACCATAGACCTCCCTCAAATGTAAGGAACTGCGGCATAAGTTCCCTAATAAACAATAGGAATTTCTGTTGTAAACTACAAATTACGAAACCTTCCGCTCTAAATTAACTAAAGATCACCAACAATTCTCCTTCGTTCTGAAACTAATTCTCCGACAATGGTGTTCCCTATGAATGAGTCAACCGGCAACGAAAGACCAAAAGCAAGAGGGTTCTCGGTCAGTGTCTCTGGTGCACGCCAGCTAGGAAGCCTTAGCCGAAGGTCGTCCGGCTGAAGATAACTGCGAAGTCTGCAAAGTGGCATTGTTAGCGAAGGAGAAGGAGCCCTGGGGTGTGCAGACGTGCTCCGAAAGAAGCACGAACTTTAATGGTGGGTCCCAGTAGCAGACGGCCGTTCCTCTTCGCTTGCTCATTGTCACTCGAAGCTCGGTGCCCGTCCCTCCTTCCGTACCACGCTACCGAGTCTGAGACGCGAGGATGAAAGGAAAAAAAGCCGAAGTATGACACAGGTCCAACGACGACACCAACGACGGCGACGACGATCACAGAGACACGAGAAGAATGAAAGACAAGCGGCGCTGCTAAGTGCCGGCTCATTACTTAAATGGTCCGTAATAAGGGATCTCTGGTGCTGCTGGCGCGAACACGCTGAACAGCAGACTTTTCGAATAAAGCCACTTTTGGACAAAGTAGTTGCTGGCTCACGAAGTTTTCTTCTTTCGTTGTTAGAGGGCGCGATCCTAAAGTAGGCGCGCATTTTTCTTCGCGATCTCACGTTTCGATCGCGGATTTCGACTTATTGGGGAAACAGGTTAATTGGATTATTACTGGAGAGACGTGGATGGATGAACGTTTTCATCGTTTCGTTCAATAACGGGTGAAACGTGTGAAAAGAGTTCGTAAGGTTTAAGCTGGGTGAGAAAATACAGCTTTGAATTTCCTATAAATGAGAGTTTAACAACGACGTGTCAAACACGACGCATGGAGCATTTGTACTAAATTTCTTATTAAATCTTGTTAATTCACTAGCTAAAAAACCAACTATTACATCGAATATGATACGACCAATAAAAATAAGATATCGATACGAAGAATACGAAACGTAGATTCTTATGAATATGTGCGTTTCTTTAGGTGTATCGCTCCTCCAAACGACAATTCGCCGAAACACACATCAACTTTAACCAATGTATGAGAAATCGTCTCTAGCGCGTTTTTATGCCAAGATGAACGCTACTGTGACCCCGACCGAACCGTGAAACTGAACGATTCGATCTGTCATTGAAAACGCCCATCGGTCGCGAAAGTCTTGTTCGTTTTTCATCGACGGCCCGGTTTAACGTTACACGCGTGTCTGGTTTCTGTCCACGGGCGGTTCTTCGTGCGTCAGAGCGTCCGAGCATACGCGTGCACCCGTTCGTCTTTCCACCAGAAAGAGAGAAGAGGGCTCTCTGTCGTGGCTGTTGGCATTCCACGCCTTCGAATCCGGCATTTCAAACTTTTTTCACCGACACAGGGCACTACGGAACGGGAATAAATTTGGCGGGCCGTGACTGCGCCTTAATATTCCAACAAGCAGACAGAAAAACAGAGAAAGAAACGGGCACTCGCGTGTCTCAATGCTTGTAATTTATTTTTCGATTAATTCCCAATCACCAGCCGATAATTTTGATGTTTCCAGCTGATGATAAATCGAAAAAGTGAATAGAGGACTTCCAGCAGAATTTGCGTGATTCATTCTTGGCGTTGATTGGCGTGAATTGTTCGTCAAGACGTTATTTTTCCAAGGGTATAAAAATCTGTCAGTTAGGTGGAAACTATCAATTTGTATACGACAGATACGATCGTATTTGAAGATTGTATCGTAGTCATCTGATTTATCGTGCAAATTTTGCACGTGACAATCTATATTAAGTTTGTTGTAGCATTAATTAATCACAGAACGTTACAAGAAAACAAATTTGGTTTGGCAAATATAATGGCCGATGTTATGTAGATATGTGTGGCGGATCGGTATCAATAGGACGCCGACAGGTCGAGCCGCGGGTACCAACCGCCAACACTAGAGGGCTACGACGACAACGAGTCTGTCTGTCTAACTCGCTAGTGGTCGAATATACGAGCGATTGATATAAATACCGCACCTAGCGAGACTCACTCTACGTCTAAGGCAGGGACTACCGAGCATAGCCTTACTGACAAGTTCCGTCACATATGTAATGTTCGAATTTGTAAACTATTAACTTTTTCGACAAGGAGGTATAAGGAACAAGTTAAAGTAGACGTCATGTTATGAATCATCTGCGAGATATAAAAGACTTCTTTTATGAGGGATCAACACCTCGTGAAGTCAGATTTTATTTATAACATACTTTACGATTTTGATTTATTTGTTTGAGGTGGTATGTCGTGATAGGGTCGGAAGGAAAACTCAGATTTCTTGAACGATAAATGTTTATTCACTCTAATGTCAATGAGTACACTTGATACAGGATTCGCGATTGTATTCGGTTCGCGAATGCGCGGTTATAAGATAGAGCTTGGAGCGTCATGGCGTATAAATACGTATGGTGATGTTTCGAGCTCGCGGAACACGAAGGTTTTCTTCTCGCCGTGTCGCGTAATCGGGTGAGGACTGATTTTCTCTATTCGCTGCTTTAAACGGTTCGCGAATTCCGAGTTGGCCTGTTGCTTCGTTGGTACGAAGAATTCTGTCGGCAATCGTATGCCAGTACCGTAAACCATTTCGACTACCGTTGCGTTCAGGTCCTCCTTGATAGCGGTTTTTATGCCTAACAAAACAATTGGTAGGACTTCTACCCAGATGCTCGTATTGTGACATTTTATTGCTGCTTTTAATTGTCGATGCAGGCGCTCTACCATTCCGTTGGATGCGGGGTGATAGGCTGTTGTGCGTAAATGCTTAATGCCGAGCAACCGGCATAGTTCATTGAATAGGTTTGATTCGGACTGGCGTCCTTGATCAGTCGTTATTTTTGAAGGTACGCCGAAACGAGCTATCTATGTAGAGAGGAGGGCCGAGGAAACGGTTGTCGCTATATTGTGAAGTTTCTGCCTTCTAAGGCGTGTCGAAAATGTTTGACTGCGGTGTATATCGCGAGTAGTTCGCGATCGTACGCGCTATATTTTTGCTGAGCGGGGGTCAAAGATTTCGTTGCGAATCTCAGCGGTTGTAATTGGTTATTCGCGCGTTGTTGTAATACTGCCCCCATTGCGTAGTCGGACGCATCTACCGTGAGGCTGATAGGCGCACCTGGTATCGGATGCGCCAGCATCGTGGCGTCCACGAGTGCACGTTGCGATTCGCGAAAGCTGTTTTCCTACTGCTCCGACCACTCGATGAGCGCGTTGCCCTTTTTCGCGCCTTTTAACAGGTCGTTGAGCGGCTCAAGTGTTTTTGCGGCCCCCGGTATGAAACGTCGGTAGAAGTTTATCATACCGAGGTACCTACGTAGTTGCTTGGCGTTCGCGGGCTTCGACAATTTTACAACCGCTTCGACATTTTCGGGCGGCGGCTTAATTCCGTCGGGGTTTACCGAGTATCCGAGGAATGTGATTTCGTGCACGCCGAATTCGCATTTCGTGGGGTTTATCACAACGCCGTAATTATTGAGACGGTTGAGCAAGATTTTCAAATGTTCGCGATATTGGTTTTCGTCGTTCGAGGCTATGAGAAAATCATCGATGTACGCGTAGACGATATCGAGCCCGCGTATGATTTCGTCGACGAACCGCTGACATGTTTGCGTGGCGTTCCGAAGTCCAAACATCATATTTGTTGTTTCGAGAAGTCCGGTAGGCGTTGTTATCGCGGTTTTTTCAATGTCCTCTGACGCAATCGGAATTTGGTGGTAAGCGCGGACTAGATCGATTTTTGAAAAGATTCGCTTACTATGCAGATGTTGCGCGAAGTCTTCGATATGTGGCGGTGAGTATCTGTCGGGTACGGTGCGGGCGTTCAACGCACGGTAGTCGCCACATGGACGCAGGTTTCCGTCCTTTTTCGGCACTACGTGCAGGGGTGATGCCCACGGGCTTTTCGATGGTCGCATCACGCCTTGCCCGATCATGTGTTCAAATTCCGCTTTTACCTCTTTAAGTCGATCAGGTGCAAGTCGACGCGGTTTGCTGTAGACTGGTGGACCAGGTGTGGTTTCGATGTGGTGTAGCATACCGTGTCGAATTCTCTCTTTTCCGAAGATCGGTGGGCGGGTGAGGTCCGGGAATTCTGCCAGGAGTTGGTGGTATGGTGATTCGCCGATGACGGTCTTGTCGGACGCTTCGTCTGTTGTGGCGGTGTATCCCCTTGATGACGTCTGTGGTATCGTATCGATAAGCCTTTTGTTTCGCGGGTCCACGAGCAACCCGTAGTGGCTTAGAAAATCCATGCCAATGATGGGTGTTTTGACGTCGGCTACGGTAAAATCCCACTTAAATGCTCTGCGTAGGGACAGGTTTAGGTAGGGCCAGGTTGGCCGCGAACAGCTCGTACTCGCTTCTGTTCACGTGTCCGTGTAGCTTGTTGCGCGGGTATACGCAAACATCTGCGCCGGTGTCGATGAGGTAGGAGATCCGCGAGTTCTTGTCCGTTACGAATATGCGGCGAGATGCCAAACCGTCGTCGTTTGCCGCTTTTACGGACGGCTGGTCCGGTTTTCCGAGTTCCATGAGCAAGGGGGTGTGCACTTTCTCGCGCTTTCTCGGAACTGTGTGTGATAGTAACACAGCCCGTCTTGCCGCAGCGTATCGCGAGGGCGCGAACGGCGGCGGGATCGTGTACGCGAGCGTGATTGTACTCGTGCCTTACGGTGTTCATTGCTTCTTTGCTCGGCTACTAGCGCTCGCATCTCGCTCATATGGGCGTCCATTCGCGCTACCCGCTCGGTGACCAAGTTGGCGAAGGCCGTCATGGCGTCGCCTATTCCGCTATTCTGGCCAGGTGGGAGGGTTATCGCAGGTAGTCGGCCTGCGCTGGCCGCGGCGATCTGCCCTGATTCCAGGGTGGCTTCGTAAATGTTATCGGCAATTTGTATGCGGGAGTCCGGATCGTTGTTCTGTACAGAGGCTAGGATGCTCCGTATGCGCTGTGGAAGTCGACCTTTCCAGACGGTGAAAATGACATCGTCTGCTAACGAATTGGTGGCTAGGCTTTTGAGATCACGGTAAAACTGAGAGGGCTTCCTGTCCCCCATTTGCTCGTTCTCGATTACCTGTCGGAGTCTCTTGGCCTACGACTCTCCCAATCGCTTGATGAGCTCCTTTTCGACGTAACGCTCTGTCGCCGGTGCGGCGTCGAATACGTCTCGAATTAATCTCGCGTGCGACTTGTCGAGATTCGCGATGACGACCTGGTATTTTTCTTGGTCACTAGTGATCCGGGCAGTTTCGAACTGCACTTCCAGCATCTTGAACCACAAGTCGACGTCGTCAGACCAGAACGGTGGCACGCGGAGAAGGGCGCTAATCGAGTCTGCGTTGTCCCTGCCGGCCTTCGTACGTGCGGAGGGGGCGTTATTGGTCATTTCGAACTGATTTAGATTCATTGTGTTACATTTCACGAGCACTCGGGGATAATCACGTCGGGGTCACCAATTTGAGGTGGTATGTCGTGATAGGGTCGGAAGGAAAACTCAGATTTCTTGAACGATAAATGTTTATTCACTCTAATGTCAATGAGTACACTTGATGCAGGATTCGCGATTGTATTCGGTTCGCGAATGCGCGGTTATTAGATAGAGCTGGGATAGCTACGATTCGAGATACGCTGCGAGTGCGGACAATGATTGCACGAGATGTCGAGAGCTTAGATAATTATTCGGCTCGAACCGTGTAAGTATAACGATCGTGATATACTGCGGTAACTCGCGGTAATAGACTGACATTTTTGTCGCGATGCTGCTGCGGAGGAAGACTCGTTGGGATGTGTCTAATGATGCGAAGGCATCGGATTCGTTGAGAAAAGCTTTGGTTCGGAAAGTGAGGGAAATGTACGTTAATGTTTATTGGCTAATTCGTGTTGGTCGTTGGAAAAGGATGCTAGCTGCCCTTGAGAGGGTGTTGCGAGCGGGCAGCGTCGTATGTGAGAGATAGCAGATTTCTCGTGTGTCCCCGTGGTAGGTGGTCGACTTCGAGACTGATAAACAAAGACTGTTTGTCTCTTTGGAGGACCTTAGCTAAAATAAACCCTAAGATTTATAGCGGTCCTTAGGCTAGCTGGAAATATTCGGTACGAATGTATCGACATCTGGCAATCATCTTGTCCGCAGGTATAGGGTCTTTGTGTCGTGCGTCACGCGACGTAAACTGTTGGGGAGTTTACTGTCAAGTGCCGCCACATGTTCAAGGAAAATGTATCTGCAGCCGGTTATAGCGGTATTTACGTTACGGATGATCTATGGGAAGATTCACACGAACAAACCCTTATGGACTAACCAAATTTATTTTGTTATTAAAAACGATCTACAGAACCGATCGACGACTGGTGTACAATTTAAAAATTGCTTTTCTATAAAAGCAAGAAATCTAATTTACATCGTGTTCTTCATCTGTCGCCTCCATATACATCCTGGTGGCAATAAAATTCTGAATTTACGAGAAATCCGTATTTCGACTTAAGCTTATCGATGTTACCGACTGGACAAAGCCTTCGAGAGTTTAAATTAACCGATCGACCCTTCGTTGAAAGGACGAGCAAGCGCCAGGAAACTATCGCGGGAACGCTCGTAAAAGCGCGCAATGGTTCGGCGTGGTAACCTAGGAAGAGGAACAGGTGCGACTGAATCGTAACGGTTGTCGTGGCCCCTTTCAAACGATCCGTGGCCACCCTTCAGTTTCGGCGTCATTAACCCTTCCCTTCTTTCTTCCTGGTTCACTTAGAAACGATGAAAATTCCGGAGGTAGTTTGCTCTTAGCAGCTGCAATTTTTTTTTCTTTGTTTAGTCGACACGAAGCATTTTGGAGAATTTCTGTGATTGCATCGCGAAGGTACAGAGAATAAGAAAAAGCGCTCTTTGTTCGTTGACGACTTTCTGTCAATTAGAAATAAGAGTAAACGGCATAACAGTTTCTTCTTTGCCACTGTATACGTAATTTTTGTTAGACTTTAACAACTCGTATTTTTCGTGAGCAAATACTGTCGAGTGGTTATACACTGTATATGTGAAGCTTCGTTTTCTTCGCGCGAAATATCCATGTTGTTTTTTCTATACTTGTGTTCATATATCATGACGTTCAGCCTACACGTGCCCGAGAATGTAATGTAACAGATAATTGGGTTCGAGCTGTAAATCTTTCATTTGCAGCATGACGCGAATCTAACAATACTTCTTTCCTTGTTCAGATCATGACTATTTTTGTCGCGTGCAGGTAGAATCATATGTCTAGAGTATCCACGGGTTTCGTGTTTACTTATTTCTTTAACTAACTTCGGTTTTAACCAACTTCCTATTAACCAGCAAATTAATCAAATACTGTCAGAATCAATGACAAGAATATACCGAAAAGTGTCGAAAGAATTTTAAAGGTACAATCATTTTCCTAAAAGTTATCTTGAGACGTATTGTATCGTTAGTCTCATAGAGTTAACCACTTTTCTCTAGAATAATACTCGAACACAGCTGTAGCTTTCTATAAATTTCCTCGATATTCGATTGAATTTCCCGAGATCGTTTCCAATGACGAGATCGCAGCAGTTGTTACGAAGAATATCGGAAGAGCGAAGAACGCGGATGTGTGTCTGATCCATCATTCACGATAGTCTCTACGGTCCATGCGTATGATCCATCATCTGCGTAACCATTTTACAATCCTCACCGTGGAAATGCCGATCCGCGATGCTATTCTCGCGCGCACTCGACCGCTTAAGAGTGTCGTGTAAAATTAAGGTAACAAGTAAGGAACTTGTTAATTTCCGACAAGGAGATAAAGTTCTTTTTATTTTTTACTCAATTTATACAATTTTTTCGGTTCGCGATGATACACTTTCGATACTTGGATTAGTTAAGAATTTTTTTATTAGACTGACTGGATGATTTTGAAGGGAGAATTTATATTCTTCCATTCGTTGGAGTGGGAGAAGGTTTTGTTTATACTTAGTGTAAAATTCGGAGAACGGCTGGAGTGATCGAATGCCACTCAGGCGGTTGAGAACGGATGCTGACCGGACGGTCACACGCGATAAGGCGTTCGGAATTTCGGTTTGTGATATACAGCTGCTCGAATTTCGTCTGTGACAAGAGCATCGTCCAGAGACGTTTCCATCATACACAAATAACTTTGTTTTTCTTCTTGCAGTCGGAAGCGTAGAGAATTCGATGTTTCTGGCTGATCTGTTGTTTTATCATTTGCGCGACATTTTTTCGCGGTTAGAAGAAAGATGAGATTAATATCGTTGTGGTATTTTGATACTTATCGATCTGCCGATAATGTCGATGCTGGTAGGGGAAAGCGTGGTTGAGAAGAAGCGCGCTTTTTCGATAAATTATGAATTATGGCTAACGGTAATTCACGCAATTTACATAATCTAGATGGAACAGACGCTTTTCAAGATCGCTTGTCGACTCATTTATGTTTATAATTTTCAGGAGAAGAAAATCTAAACCTTGAATATATTCAATTCGAATATGTACTGTAACCTAAATTCGGGTCTTTTTTCGACTTTCAACGATATCGATTTTGTCTCGATTGACTTCCTGCCGGTTTACGTGCTTTTATTCTTTCTCCTTCTTCTTCTTCCGGTGTCCAATGATTCCTTTGAAAATCGACGCGGTTAGTACCGAAGCGTACGCTTCCGATGCGGAAAGTACGCGATCGAAGCGCGTGGCTTCTGACCGGAAGCGTAGCCTTGCAAACGCGATTAGATTGCATTAGCTACGAGACTGAAATTAAATCTCGAGTCGGAATTGTATTTAATTTTCTTCGAGAAGTTCAATGCCGGAATCGAAAATTGGACGATTGAATAGGGATTCCTAGTTGATTTTAGACGTCCCTCTTCCTGTAACTCCCACCGAACTTGCATTGGGCGTTGTTCGTAGGCTTGTCGTGCGGCAAACCGTTTCGCAAGAGCTTATTTGCATTTCCTCTAACTGCGGTTCGCATAAGACGCGTCAAAGGAATATTGACTACTATCTATTAGGTCAGATTTTTTCACTATTTTCTGCTTCTCGTAGGATTGTAATGTTACAGTACCGGTAACACGAAGCTTGATCTACGGCAAATAATAAAATATCTTTGGGATTAAAAAATATAAAGATTTGAAAATTAGGACATTTGAAAGTTTGTACTTACTCGACTGAATTGCTATTAAGTGACGTTTAAAAATTTTAATCACAAGGTTGAAAGTAATATAGTTAGTAATTCTAACGAACACCTATCCTCAGATAGATTGGTATACACACGCGAGCCGACCGTATTCTCCGGAAATGAAAACAACTACATCCCTGGAACCTGGAACACGTGATTTTCCGCATATCCATTAAAGCAACATCGGTCAGTGACTCGTCTACGGTGCAGTCGCTAGACTCAATTAATGACCACGTTCTGGTCGTAAATGTAGAAAAGGCAGCGAGATATTTTAGTTTGTTGGCTAACTGGGCTGAGGTTGGGTCAATGTTTCTGTGGATTTCATTTACCTCTTCCGGCCTCCTTATATTTTCTGAATTCTTACAATTTCCGAGATACCAGTTCATAACAAATTGATTCTTATTATGGCGTAGGATATAGTAAATCTTATTGTCTAAAAATACAGGAAAAGATTTCATTTTAGATGATTATTTCATTAAAAGATTATTTTTTTTTAACATTTTATTCAAGCGTTTCTTAAGACATTTGTTCAAAGAGATGTCAGGTTATAAAAAATTGAATCAACCTTCCCAAAGCTCCTTAACCTCTTGTTATTTTTGATAAATCAATAGCATTACGCAATATATACCGTGTGATTTCCCTAGACGATCTAGTAGCACCCTTCTTTACAACCTTCTTTCAAAACGAGAAACAAGAAGAGGATTTACCAAATATCATTGTCATCGAAGCGCAGAGACGCTCCGGTGATTCTTATCTCCATTCATCTCTCCGAGTGAAACTATTTGACGTCGCCTGGAATAGGCTCAGACAGTTTTGTCGGGGGTCCGTGTCGTCGACTGTAGCCAGCTCGCACGATCGTGAATGGAAAGACTCGTATAAAATCAAAGGGCCGACAGACTCTTCCTGCTTAGACGAGATCAATGAGATCTCGTTCAATAGAGAAGTTACCTTCTCAACCGCCGGCGCCGTATTACCCTTCAAAGTCACCGGAAAGTCATATAAGCCAACCGATGCAGCCTAACCTTTATCCACAGATAAAATAGGTTTCTCTTATTCCATCTGAATTTCTAAAGAAACCAAGACTTGATTTCAGTCTGGTTAAAAGCTTCGCTCGATTAAAGCTGTTTTTCAAGCAATAACCTACTTTGTGAATTTCATGCACGCGAACCCAAGTATGTATGCGGCAGAAATGAAGCTTTCGTGCATGTCTAATTGTAAGTTGATGCGAAACAATGCGCATGCGCCGAAATCCCATCACTTTGCGGATCCACATTGTGCCTTTTATTAAGGCGCCTTGTTTGTTTACTCTTCTCGAGCTAATTCTTCACTATTATTATCTACATTATTTTCACTGGCTAACAACTGGTTGGTCTGCAATTGACTAACCAATACAAATTTTTCGTTCCGTGCATATATTCGAAAGAATTCGAAATTAAATTATCATGTATTACGGGCAGTTACGATAGAGTGACACAAAGCAATCTGTGTTTGAATGCCTCCACTCGTGGACAATATCGATATAACCTAAATGCGAGAAATCGCGAACGTTTGATTCGACTCATGGGAAATTTACGCGTTTTTGAATCGTCCCGAGTCGCACGCGAAATGCAGGTCAGAGAACCGTCTAATATTTATTGTTGAGATCGTGGGCTTGATCTTAATGGCGCGGCGGCACGCGATTCTTTACCAACTATGCCCCTTAACTCCAGCTCTCGACCTTCTTCCCTATTCAACTAGCTCGAGCAGTGAAATTGACTCTGCATGCCTGTGATTTTGGCAGGGAATGGGAGTCGAGTTCGTAGTGAATGCACATTGTGTATACGTGTTTTAGGTGGTTTGTGTGAGTTTGTTGCGGAGATTCGAGACATTTATTTAACCTCTTTATCATATTCGAGCCTGTGCAATATAACCATATCTTAAATGTAATAAGTTTTATTTTTTATTGCAAAGTTCTTGAAATATATAATGCACAAAATAAGTGTATAATATTTTATATATATAAATTATATTTAAGAAGTTTGGGATAGTTTAAAGATGAAATAAATTGCTTTTTAAGTTTAATCTCTTACTTTCGACGAAATCAAGTTTCTCTGGAATTTGGTGGAGTTTAAGATTTGATATCGGTGTCGTAGGAGTTATGTGACACTTTAAGGTGGAATAAATCTAGCGAGGAGCTTAAGGTGCGGCAAAGGAGCGTGGAATGTTGCAATAGAAATTTATTGCAGTGTTAGTGCATTGGTAGATTGATCAAATTTACGTGTAGCGTGGGTAACCAATGGTAAATATTTTGCAATGTGTATAATTTCTCAGTAATCTGAGGCTTATAAAATCTATTGACAACTAATGGAAATTGTTGATTTAACAGATCACTTTTAAATTCCTCGTTAATCTAAATTTTTTTAATCCTATTTACAGCTAAACCTTACGACGAAAAATTAACGAAGTGGAATAAAAATGGCATTGTGATTCTTCTCGTCGTGTATTGGTGTCACATCAAATTTAAGAGACAGTTTTACTTTCGGATGCTGCGTGTTACGTTGGTGAAGTCGACGAAAGCGTAAAATAGGAGCTCATCCGAAATACACTAACGCGGAAGGTTAAATTTAACGCAAAAGGCTGAGAAATTAGTTTAGAACTCGAAGTTTCATTGGTACGACGCTCTTGAAACGCATTCAAAGAGGTCGGCGACCTCGAAAGGGGATGAACGCAACTGTTTCGTGGGAATTTCTTATTGTGGCTTATTTGGATAAAGTTACTTTAAAATCAGCGCTGGATTCGTCTGTATTTTGCCCGGAAATCATAAAATGTTTAGGCCAGGCGACTCCATGTACAGAAAAATAAAGACCATCCAGACATTTTAGAATAAATTCTTATTGTCGTATAGAAATGCCAACTATTGCTTCGGTAAAACAAACAAAGGAATTTTACAGGTAAATTTTACAAATTACAAGTCATCTTATAACGCAAAATACGACGTGTAAAATTGTCTCAATTTATTAATAGTATTAATAAATTATTATGATAAAAGATGCAGGAATCTTAGCCTCATGAGAAATTAGAGATGAAAATGAGGGGGAAAAGATTAATCACTGGTCCTCCTAAAAAGATGCAGTCCCATGGATGGATGGTTGTGCGAGTATTAAAGCAGCGCAAAACCGTTCCCCGAATTCTCATCCCGGACATCGTACGACCAAAGACAAAAACAACTCACTCGAGGGCATTGCGGAGAGACATTCATCGAGGACACAATAGTATTATTCCAGGAAGTGCTAGTTCTTCCTAGATTCCGGTCACAATGTTCTTAACGCCTGGAAATTAGTCTTGACCAGGAAACATCTATAACGGCATGTAATTTCTGCCGTGATTGTAAATCTGTTTGGAACATGCGGTTTGTCCGTTAATCTAGGCGCTGTTGTTCAATTGAGTCAATATTATTTGTTGGTAGATTAGTGTGTGCAAGAGTGCTCTATCCATTATTGACCAATTCGAGCACGTATTGGTAAATTTCACACCGGCAATTACGGTGAAATCGTTCGTGGTCGCTGGAAATTAGCAGTATCGTTTGCGGTCGTGAGCTGATTGACACTGCGTGAGCGGGGAATTATGTGAAGCAGCTTTGCTTTGTCGTTTCATGCATTTAATAGGTTTACGGCGGTGGACAGAGTTTGTAAAAAATGAAGACAAGGTAGAAAAAGATTATTTTTCATTTTTTACTATTAGATTATTTTCAAAGTGATCTTTTCAGTGAAATATGACTGACAAAAAATAAGATCTATAATTGAATCATTATAGAAAATAGAATAATATTGATAATAAAGAAATAAAAATCAATTATAGAATAACATATAATAATAATAGTAACAATAATGTGGATAGACTTTATGTTTACTTTTATATGTATAATGATACTGTTTGATCCTTGAATTAAAGTTAAGATTAACGTTGCGATTATGATTATCCTTTGTCTGACTAAATATATTTGAAGTATCAATTACAGTAGAATTTTGAAAGATTCTTGGCTGTTAAACAAAAAACTGGTTCCTTTATTGTTAGGGAAGTGATACATTTACACTGTACATGAGAGTGTGTGTAAGGGTTAGAGGGCGTCAAGGACTTAGTGGAGACAAAAGACTGTTGCCAGATGTTAGAAGAATCTAGGATAGTCGGTTGGCGACCAGCGTGCGTGCAAGACGTTCTTCGGAGAGTAATATAGATGTATAACTGTTGTGTGGGAAATATAGTCAATAATTTGTATTCCCAAATCCTCGAATTTTCTTAACATTTCTATTTCGCTCAATTATCATAGAATCGTGAAACTGACTTTCACTTCAAATTTTGTCTGTTTCAGGAGTAACAAGTACCTGCAAAAATCATCCATCAGCCGGATATGTGCTGTCGGAGGGTTTTTCATTAGCATTCCCGTCTTTCTAACTGGTAAGAACCAATTCCTTCAATTCTGTCGACTTTAACCCTTTGAAAGATACTAGTACATAAGTTATACGTTTAATTTTTCTTGAATTCAGGCATGAATCTAAAAGATACTGTGAACTATCTCTGAGTGTATGAAATCAGTTTAGAAATCCAATGGAAATAAAGTTAATTTTAACGCCCAATAGTCATTATTTTTCTTAGAAAAATAAAAATGATCGTCTTTTAGGGAAGTTTTAACAGATTAATTTATAAAGAGCTGAAACAGCATATTCATGTCATGCATGAATACGGCTGGTGGATGGATCGAGATCTAATCTAAAGTTTACGTTGTATCATGCTAGTTTACACAGCTATCATTCGCTCGATCGATCGTTAAGCTGTTGAACTCGATTCAAGACGGACATTTTGACTCTGTTCAGAAGAAAACTGCGTTTTAATAAATTTGACGGAATAGAAATTATGATAGACCACAACGTTTTTTTAATTATATCATAAAATTTATTTATTTTTTTTAATGTCATGTTAGAAACTTCAAATACTATCCAAAACTTCGAACGTAATCGTTTTAGAAATTTCTAAATTACTTAACGACCAAAAATATTGAATTCTCTATTGCCTGAAGATAGATTCTCTATAATTTAAGTAATTTATTCGTCGAGAATTGATATATAAAGACTTAAATAATAAATTAATTGAAAAATAATTTGCGACTAGTATTGAAAATTTCAATGAAAAGCATATGTATATAGTTAACGCTTCGAGAATTATATGTATTGAGAATATGTATTTGCGCTGATTCTTTGTCCCGCTTGTTATGGCATACGTGTTATAATGATCCTCTAACAATGCTTTCAGGTATGATATTGTATACATTCATCCAGTTTCATTCGACGCCGGTGTCACGTAAAATGGATACTGGGGTTGCGAGAGAAAAGAAAGCTGAGTCGTAGCCCAACTATTAATTCTCTTTTATCGAACTTTATTATGACTTTGGCACTTACAGTAGAATAACGTTGAACAGAGAAAGGGGTGTTGTACAAGAACAGCAACTAGAACGAGAACTCCCCGGGCTGGATGAAGTCTCGGCTTATATACACCCTGGCTTGGGAATGTTGGGGGGTTTGGTGTGGATTCCAAGGAGTCCGAAAGTCGGTGTTGGGGCCTTATCTCTGATGGGGACTAAGATGCGTCGCGGCGTTGGCGTCCGACAGTCGGGAGTCGATGTCTTTTCTCTGAGAGGTAATTGGTGTCACACCGGCAATCGTTACGTCGATTTTCATAGGCCTGGGCATCGTGTTTTGTGGATGCGCAATGGTCCATAACGTCTTCGTGTGGCAGAGGGTAAGAACACATCGCTATTAAAAAAGAAAACGAACACGTTCAAACACGTCTAAATCATCTTTTATGTGTATTTTACGCGGAAATCATTTTATCGTGAAATTTTGTTTTTCAGAGTTACCATAATTTATCTGGTAGTGTTCATAAAAATTTTTCTGAAATCAATTGCAAGCTTTTAGGAAACCAGGATTTTTCACATTTTTAAGAAGCGTTATAATTATATTGCTGATCTTTATTTTATTCGTGCGAAATTGAAAAGTACGCAAATGGCGCAAAATGCATAAAATGCACTAAAATATACGTATATAAGAAAACAAATCTCGATTAAAATTTTATTTCTTTGATTATGTTCGTAAAACTACAAACTTGTATAAAAATACGCATTCTAGTTATAAGTGTTAAAACATTCGATCTAGTCCTTATCACATTCATGAAAACCTCCATTTAACCATTCGTTATATCAACGAACATTCATATGCAAAACTTACCACCTACCACATCCTCCGCGTATTAATATAATCCCCCTTTATAAATTATACACTTTAGAGTGGACTGGTTGGGTCAGAGTGGTATAAGCTTACAAGTTTTCGAGGAGTTCTACCGAAGTTACATTTACGTTTGCATAATTTCACCGAAAAAGATACTCTGTAGAATAACAGGTTCGTTTGTTTATGTGATCCGCGATCGCAACTATTTCAAGGGGATTTTATAAATAACCATACACACGATATTCAGTGTATTTTCGTATTCTCGTTTATTTTTGGGAGATTTGTAAAACTGTTGAACAAAATAATTGAGTAACGATTATTGTTACGCCGCCTAAAACATCTGCACGCCAGCTCGCGCGACCGGACAACAACCGCCTGCGTAACGTCACTTCGACCCTCAATAAACCTAAGGACCCACCATAACTTTCATTTCCCTGCATTGTTTCACCATATGTCTTCAATCCGTTTGTCTTGAAGAATTTCTAAAGCTTAAAAATATTCTCGAAACACAGTCGGTTTTAGAGGTGTCCTTGGGTTTATTAGTCACACTTAAAACACGGAGAAAGCGGGTATGCACCCATTAGGAAAATCCGAATAGCCCTGTAATAAAACAAGCTAGGTTTTTCTCACGCACACAGTCATCTACGCACCACGATGGTAGGAGACTCCCTACTCATCCCTTCGAGCACTAGTGCAGGTCATGACCAATCGACACCGCGGTTCGTTACCCTCACTTTTCCTAACGAAAGTGGGACCAACGAATCCGCGTTCTTTAGGCACACCCACACCGAACTTTTCTTCCGTATTAAAAAAAAGAGCGACAGACAGTCTACCAACTAACGCCTAACGCGGCAGTCTACACATAGCGCGAGAGTCGCATACTTCACGCAAATCTTTTGTCGGTTCTCGGTGTTGTCTGTCGAACATACATCTTCTCTCCTAAACATATCATAGTGCTAAGTCCATTGATACATTAATTTCCATTATAAGAGCGCTGCTCTAGCGTACATATCTATCGCATCTTCGTGCGACAAGTTGTTAACTATTTATTTTTCTACGTCAGTGTAATCTAAGTATTGGAAATATATACTTTATAATTCTGTGAATCACAGTGTTATACAAACTCAATCACCCCTTATTATCTCAACGGAAATCAGGGGATCGATCAATTCGTGGTGTCGATTGTTATAATCGTAACGGGCATTTACGACCCCCGTTGACGTCTCTCCTCGCGATTACGTCTCCCCGCAATTGGTCGAATTTACAATTATATTTGCTGAGAAAAAGTCTTTTTCTCTGTACCCCTCCTTCTACTTCAAACATGTAGTATTGACAATAAGATTGACAATGGCTGAAAGTAATCCAAAAGAGTTTTCACCATGGTTATCGGTAACGAAAAAGATTTGAATCATCTTTAATACTTATTCGTAACTAGAATCATTTCAACTAAAATGTAAATTCTTATATTATAACTTTTTTAATTTGTTATGGCCCCTGACTACAACCTAACCTATCATTCTTATTTCGTAGGAGAAGACGAATGCCGTGAAGGCGTTAGCGCGCGAACAGTGCGAGGCGGCGGTACAGCTGCAGCGTCAGCAGCAGCTGCAACAGCACCAGAACCAGCACCAGCTACAACAGCAACAACAACTACGTGGCCCGTTAACCATCCACCATGCTGGCTGCCCAACGAAAGTCGGGCCCGTGACGAACCAACCAAATACCAGCCACGCAACGCACGGCCGAGCTGCACAGTACCAACACTATCATCACCATCATCATCATCGACACGTGTCAATGTCTCCACCGCCCTTGTTGCTCTCATCGCCAGCTCCGATCGCGGCGACGCACAATCATCTGAACGTGAGCTGACACAGAAACGTGGTTACGCCACCGGATACACCAGCAGATAGATCGCCACCGAGTCCTGGAAATAAGCTAAATAGATCGCAGCATTTGCCACGGGAAGCAACCGGCAGCGTCAGTCCTGGCCTTCCGGCTGCCACATTGGATCTAAGTAGCGCAGCAACCACCAATAGTCCGCATGAATTGTCCACGTTAGTTTAGAAATTTGGTCCGAACATTATATCTTCACATAGGATTGGAGATTAATAGTTGATAGTTAATTTACACATCGATCTTTTATTTGTAAATTGGGTCGTGGTTTAGAGTTGGTTTGTAAAAATTCGGTCCTAATTGTTAAATGATGAATATTGATTAAGAATAATAGGCATTGATGTACCAAACTTTTTTTAACTTATATACTTGAGCACACGCATTGGAGATTTCACTTTTATTCAGTGAAACAGCAACTTCATTACTCGCTTATTCAATACGGCAATTGCATATATTTCATGGACATTTTAACAATGTTTTGAATAATTTCTAACGGTACAATTGTGATGAAGTGAAAAAAATCGTGATAAGAAACAGAGAGAAAAGTTGCTCGTTAATGAATATTGACCAGAAATAAAGTAATTTCTAAAGAATATCCCGAAGACGTCGTAAATATTACGAAAGGAATGATTAATTTATACCCGCGTGTATCTTGCCATTACCCTACTATTATTATTATTAATATTGTTAGTAGTACTCGATTACATTATTATTAATATTAATATTATTGCCTTATTATTATTAATGTTATGGAACCTCTAGTCCTAGGTTACTTTCGCTGCCACGAAAGGATAAGATTTTCGAATTTTTGACTATTACGTGTAATTCAAGTTTTCCTGTTGCGCATGCGCAGTAGAAAGAAAGTTAGCGGAACTCAAATCTCGAACTATAGAGAGTTGAAAAGTAGTAAAAGCAAAAAAGCACGAATAACATTTGTATTTGTGCTGGATTAAGTTTGATAATTGAAAATTGAGTTTGATGATAACATTTTTTTCGTATTCGCTTTGGTAAATATTAGTTTTATTTAAAATTGAACAAAGCATTTTATGTTTTTCAAATACGGTACATAATCGTAATATCGAATTTTGCAAACTGATAGTAAGAAACTCTATAATTCGAGACTGGAACTTTGATCAAGTTCACATTGAACGTAAACTGACTTAATTTTGTTATTTAAGCGTGTATACTATACGTGTTTGTTCCTTCTTCTCTTATGTGCAGGCTATAGCTTAATTACTTCCAATAAACGCAGTTATATCGAATCAATGACCGATACAAATTTAGATATTAGGATTATTTAAACAAGAGATTAAAAACTAAAAAGTATTGTTTTTATACTGCATATGTACATATGCAATATGAACGACAGTTTGTGTAATAATATGTACCCCTCTTCTTAGTTTACTTTTGTATATTTTGCGACATTTGATATTAATTTTATGAGGAACGTAATTACACTTCATCTTTGTAATTAAATGTGAAATGAAAGAAAAGAAATGACATGAGAAAAGGAAATTCGATGTATGAGTATATACGAATTGACGGAATTAAAATTTAACGCTATATTTAAATAGAAGACGTGAAATATCTTCTCATCTTAAAATAACTTGATCATTCCTATTCTTTTACATAAAAACACTTTTCGACTGTAACTTAAGAAACATGTCTGCTAACGTGAAACGTGCCAGAAAAAATTAACAACTTCCATTAAATTGGCAACTTTCTCATTAATATCGTAAAACTCGCGTTTACAAAGATCAGATCAGTGTACATAATATACAAAACAAATGCAGAATATATAAATATAGCACATACGTTCTGAATTATATTCGAATTGGGCAGGGTAACCAAGTGAAAATATGTAAATTTCACGATGTGTAATGTACACATTATCGAACTTGTAAGTAGTGTAGAAATAGAATATTTTACACGTAACAAAATATACAAACGACAATACACAAGTTAAATTATTTGTTAGATCCATGTATAACAAGCATAGTACAAAAGTGTTTTAGCTTTCTGTACTGGTAATTATGAGAAATACCAACTTAATAGATGTATTTGGTATGTACCTAGTTAAGAAAACAATAAATTATCCTGAACAGATAAAGCGTTTAGTAGCTTGTGAAGTATGAATTTTCGAAAACGTAAGTATTTTATATCTAAGTAGTTAAGAAACGCGAGCAAGGGAAATCAAACAAAGGAACAAAGTTTTTTTGTTTAAAAATATTTAATTTGTTGTTCTATTATCCGAGGTTAGAAGCGCTAATGTACAAAATCTGAATAAATAAGATTCTTCAATATTATTGAATTTTAATTCTAGAGTAAAGTAATATATCCGCATATTTTATTTATATACAATATGTATAAATAATGATGTGATTTGACTAATTTTGTTGAAAGAATATTTGTACTTTTTACGTAAAACTTCAGTCTTTTACAAACTTTCTTGTAATTAATAAACCAGTAAACACAATATTAATAAAATCTATTAAAATTATAAACAAACTCATAAGTTTTAATTTTAGTCCTTAAAGGTTGAAATATTTTGCTCCAATGTCGAGACATTTGTTTTAATCCAAAACATTACTATACTGAATCGATAATGTTGCATGTGCCACGAAAATGATGATAGTGTCAGATAACTTGTTGTGAAACGAAAAAGCATTGCATGTACATTTCTGTTGTTTTGTTGACCATGAGTTTGATGATCTTTTAAACTTGCCCATAGCTAAGAAATCAAACAGTATATCTAAACGAAATTAATTTCAAATTATTTTTTAGGTTCTAAGCTTTTATCTAATCTTTCAGAAGTTGCAAAATTTATTCCACAAGAGTCTTTTTTATCATAACCAAGTACACATCTTAAAACCATTTAAGTCTTCCTTAGTAATTTCTTCTTATCTTTAATAGTAACGAAAATAATTTAGATAAACGTTTTAAAATTGACACCCTGTATATTAAAAATAAAAGATATATTTTCTTCATAATTGAATAGGCTTTTTACAATGGCAATGTACAAATATCAAAATTGCAATTATACTATAACATATGTATATATATATATATAAGCTTCACATTTAAACACAAGATTCTTTATTATATTTTTTTAATACCAATATTTTAATAATTATAACAAGGGTTTTTTAACAAGAGATGTATAACATTGTATACAAATTTTCAAAAACCTATAGATAATTTCAGTTATGCTCTTGCATCATTAATTGTTGATGGAACTCTTACCTCAATTCCATCTAGTTCCTTAGACATTACTATTTGACAGCCTAGCCGTGACCTGAAATTAAATATTATATAACTGAATATGTCAATAAATATATTTATTGCTATACAAATTAATACTAATACACAATAAGATTTCTATTTATCCATTTGAAAATCAACATTGTAAATATGCTAATTCCAACATAGATTTGTAATGATTATAGGGTCATAAATAAAAAACTATGAACATTTATTATAATTTCAGTTTCGTAGTATTCAGAGATAGCGATTTGAAATTCTACATTGAGATGCAGATTTCGAAATACCCAATACTAACCTGTTTTTACATAAATTTAAATAGAAAAATTCACTTTATAAAATATTAAAAGGTAATAGAATTAATAATGTGAATAATTTGATACTGATTATTAATATTACTGATTATAACGTATCTGTTAATTCATATGCTAAATCCAACATGTCTAATTCTTCATCTGTTGGTTTGTCAGGAAGTGCGTCATAAACTTCTTTCGAAAATATTAAACGGCACGTACTACAAGTTAATGTTCCTTCACAAGCACCTATATCAATTATATTTTAAGATTACAACATACTTATATAATAAAGTATCAAAAGTTAAAAATAATAAGAATGTTAAACTTAATAAAAATGAAAATTTTCAAATATTTTCTACCTCAAAATTATTTATTTTAAATTAAGTAAATTATGCTTCTTTAAAACATACCATATCCATCTAAATCAATTTCATTATTTACTACTATGTCTAATATAGTATCTCCAACTTTCCCTTTTGCTTTGATTCTCTCTCCACTTGCTTTAACAAACGTTATATTTACTCTGAAAATAATATTTATGAAAGATAAAAATTATCTCAATATAATTATTTTCTTTATTTTTTGTGTTTCTTCAATTAATCTTCTCTTAATTATACCTTAATTATATGTATCACTTATGATAATAGAAATAATTTAAAAATAAGATATACTTGTCTTAATAATACATAAATAAAATTCGTATATCATATATTTATAACAGTGTTATATTTTTAGTTGTTCACTGTCAATGTTGTTCTTATTAATACTATTCTATTAATACTATGTTATTTTTCTAGATGTTATACTCCTACAAAGAGAAAAATTTCTTAGACATTATTATTAGCATTATTATTTTGACACCAATTTTATATTGGAAGGTAAGTACTGAAATTCTATTAAAAAAAGAAGGAAAGCACAAGAAAATTTGTATCACTTACTCTTGTTTTTCTGAAAGTGGTTGCGTGGTCGATATTCCTCTTGTTGCCTGCAAAAAGGGCAACGTTGTGTTGCTTGTATATTTTGAATAATTTGATGCAATACCGAGAATTGATCTCGAAAATTTTTGTAATTGATTTACTAACGCCATTCCACTGTCATAAATATCATGAGTATGGGACACCCTGTCCGAACACCAGATAAGTATTGCGGAAAATATCAATTGTAGATCAATTGTACTTTGTGCAAAAACTTTCACGGCATTCTTCGGCTGCTATACTGGGACGTTCCTTTACTGTGATAGGTTATAAAACGATTCCTAACACAAGTGACGTATCCCTACCGGACACGTGCTCTTCGGGCCACACGTTTTATGATACAAGACCAGCAAAATGATCAATGTGTAATTTTACATATCTTACATTTTTTCCAAATGAAATATTGTTTTTATTAAACGTTTAAAACCTCAGGCAACATTTATTTCATCTGATTTCAGTTTTACAAATATATATCTATATTACATATCTGTATAAATTACGGTCTGGTTATATCAAACAGGGACCGACACTCGCTAGGGAAAACTGCCCAAAAATTGAATCGTAAAAACCAATATGAAAGACAACAAATTTCTCGTTCTGCGGAACAAATAGAAATGAGCAGAGTATCTTTATCTTTATCTTTATCTGAGACATTCAAAGCGTATCACGCATACGCTAAACATGAAGAAAACTTTCTTGTCTTCCATGTTCATTTTTCCCTTTCCTTTTCCGAACGGTTTCTTCTATATTTATTTATATGTTCGTGATTGATGCTATTGACAACATACAACTAAGGGGAAATACGAATAGTAATAGATATATGTATAATTCATTATGCAATTTTATAGAATTAAATCTTATTTATCTTCAGATATAAAAACTATATTTACCAGCTGAAACACTAACGCATATGCAGTATAATATAATCTACTTAACAATCTCGTTTTAGTTATAATATGTGATTAATTCTTTTGCTATTTCGCTATAAACAGTTTCTTGTGCATACAATATTTTTTTATAGTATTCTAATATATTGTTAGATATTGTAAAGAAAGTAAATACAGTTATTGAAGTTTGGGAACATTCAATGTTAACCTTGCTTCAAAAAATAATCTTTCGAATGAATGGGGAATAGATTTTTAGTATTATAGTTGGTATAATGTCATCATTGTTTACAATGTGTTAGAGTTAAAGAAATGAGACAAATTAATATTTCAGAAGCAAATTCAATATTTAAATGATGTTATTTTAAAATGGCAGATGATATGAATGTTCTTTTTATACGAGGAAATGGAAACGTATGTATGGTAATGGAAACGTAATGGTTTTAACATTATTTTAGTACAAGATCTTAGCATAATAGTAATTAACAGTATCCATTACCTTTTAGTCAATTTTTGAAAAATGACATATATGATAATTTGCAATAGTTTGATAATAAAATACTTGTATCAATATTAATAACGTATAATTGCTATCTCAAAAGGATACAGACACAGCCAATGATAATGTTTGGGATGATAGTGCATTAATAGAAGCATATGATAAAGCAATAAATTTAGCAAAAGAAGAAGTTATCAAGCGAATGGGAATGGATGTTGGAAATTCTCAACCGAAAGAAACCCTACAAAATCTTAAGCAGCCTAAACACGCAAGTAAATTACACAAGGTTGTGATTTTGATAGAATATTACAAATTTGATACAGAATATTATTAAATATATTGATTAAGAAGCAAATTATTTTATTTTGCTATTTACTTATATTTATTTGTATACACATCTTCTCTGTATAGAAATGGATCATAGGAGCACCTTATCGTGCAATATACTCAGAGGATGGAGAAACTTATGAAGCTATAATATCAAAAATTTACGAAAACAATGGCACGTGTTGAAGTGGTTACCACTTCTAAGAAAACTCTACATCTGGTTTTTTTTAGTTTTTTCAAGCACTGAAGCCATCGACAGCGTGTAGACAAAAGACTGCGACGAAGTCAGGCCATAAACAGTAGACAGGCGACGTTGGCTTCGGGGTTTTTCAGTTATTAGGTAACACAGCTAGCGTGCGGATCTGGACCAGCTCAAATTGTATTTTTACTTATTACACTTCTATTTAAATATATTTTCTACCTTACAATTTATC
>NW_022883490.1:0-37009 GCF_011952255.1 Bombus vosnesenskii | reverse complement strand
TTTCCGATGCAATTCGAAGGTGCGTTGTTACAATGGAGTTCATCGATCCATAGTGACTATTTCCCCGCCAACTACAGCCTGTAATAACGGAATAGCCAATAAAGTATGTCCTGTCGATTTAATCGTTACCCCCACGGTGCACCGCGCGCACGGAGATCGGATCGGTGATTTTCACGTGATGTTTCGCAAATCGTGAGGCGCTCGCGTGATTCGCGCGTTTTAAGCGTTCCCGCTCTTCCCGTCCGATAGAAAGAGAAAGGGAGCAGGGGGTGGAAGGAAGAGGGAAGATACGTGATGCGGGTTCAACCTGCCGCGGGAACCTTTAAAGAAGGTCGGTGCAACGGGAGAGATGTAATTTTAATAAATTGGAGAGCAAGTCATTGTAAAAGATTGATATTCAGATGTGGGAGATGCAGCAGATTTACAACTCGCTGGAATTAAGTTAGTTAAGGCGTTGAAAACCTAACGTCTTTTCAAAGGCGTTTGCCGCGTTTCTTTTCAAATCAAAATACATACATACGATACGTACAATGTATGCGCCTAAAGTTTTAAAGTTAATTTCTATTCAAGGAATGGACTGTTTTATTATAGATTTAGGAAATTGAAAAGAAGCAATTGCTTGTTTCTAAGAAAGAATCGCGAGAAGTACGGTTAGAAACTGTATTGTGAATCACTTTTCCTGGTTTCCGTAACGAGGAAGTGAAAAAAAAACGCAGACAAGTCAGCGTTTACCGCAGCTAAATGGACGATACGCAGGTACGAGTCGTTACAGTTTTGTCGTTGCAACGATTCCCGCTGCGTAATTTGATAATGAACAGTTGAAAAATAGCAGCGTTGTATCCGTACTCTTTAATATCCCATTATATGGAAGTTAACGACCGGAAAATACACCGCTCGACTACTCGAAGGAAGTAGCTCATGAGCAAGTCTTTTGTATCCTCGCAATGGTATAATTCCTGTAACGTCTCGTTCTCGGAGGATTTATTTCGTTGATTTGTACTTGTTTATTGCTTTTGTGTTTTCATGAATGGAGCATGTCGCATGCGATTCGTAATATGGTTTTAGTGGCGTTTCGACTTCAATGATATCAGCGGCTGATTGCGCTTCCCGTAAGAAGCTTCCAATCATTATGTATTTTAGGAACAACAGATAAGGATATTTAGAGAACGAATTAATTATTCAATTGTTCGCGCAAGAAATACCTGTCTCTTTTTCGAAAGTTATAAATGCTGTTTTCAAAGAGTTCCTTACCTCGCCATAAACCAGATAAGAATCTTTGGTTCCATCTAGAAAAAGAAACCTTCAGATCAAACCGAAAGGGGTCGGGATTATAGTTTCTAATCGTATTTGTATATTTCTTTTTACGGTCAGCTTGTCGTCCACGTACAATCGAACAGAGAGTCCATTAATTATTTCCCTTCGACTTGTTTCAGGGGGAGCATCTCGGAAGCCATGCCGGCTGACGAGTTCGCTGGAAATCGAAACAGAAGCAAACCAAGACTGCAACCACCTTAACGAACCGCTATTATCACTGGCAAGGTCATCGGGCAGACCGGATCTAATCATGCTCACGCCGACCATGCTTCCTGTGCGCTCGTTCCTCTTTCTTAACGACGTCAACCAGAAGATCGGGTGCTAAAAAATTCGAAATCGAGTTGATTGAAAATCTCAAGGAATATTAAAAAAAAATACGAATAAAAAATTTGATATAGAAATCATCCATTTTGGGCAAAGAAAAGAAACAATCAGAAAAGGGAATAACCACAGAAGCTCTGAATTTCATTGCTTCCTAATGGTACTTCCTTGGATATTTTTACATTCTGGAGGCGTGAACGAACTCTGAAAAACAGAAACGACTTCTATCGGATGATCGAAAGAACTACCTGGACACAGAGTATAATTATTCACACGTGCGGATGCCATTTCCGGCATGTTTCTCCATGAAGAAGGTCAGCTTCAGTTTTTGCCACTTGTAGATAGAAGTTGAAGTGGCGGACGTCTTAACGAGGTTGCTAGAATGTCAAAGAAATAGATGAGGGAAATATTATGAAGATATATTTATGAATATCTAATTGAGCATTTAATTAAGAACTTAATCGAAACACCAAAATAAGTTGGTTCTTGAGACCAAGTACCTATCTAAGTATAATAGTCTTTTGTACTTACGGTTTAGTAAGAGGACTCGAGTAAAACGATTACTCGTTAAAAGGAACAATAGAATAATCATGCCTCCGCAGACGGTGGTCTCTGCTTTCATGCCTCATCGCGGAGAATCTCAGCGAAAAAAGTGTCCCGAAGCGTGAGCTGAAAGGGGGCTATGTAGGCTGTCTAGTGAATGCCGTCGCCATGGTGGAGCTGGCGTGTAGCAACTCCCTAAGTCCAGGAACCTAATCCCGCGTCAGAAAGACAAAATTCGCTACGGAGAAAAGTAAACAAAAATATATATATAGGAAAGAAGAGACAAAGATTAAAGGTCGTTAAGAATTAAAGGTAATTTAATGATAAAAGAGAGAAAGAATTGTGTAAAAATTCTACTGGGAAAGAAAAGAAAGAAGAAGCCTCCAACGAGAAAGACGTGCTCAGAAGCGAGTCCCGCGTAGCGCCATGTAGAGGAGCAGGAAGAAGCGCAGTCTTCCTCAGGCATTCCAGCGTCGAGTAATGCTGAAGCATATCCTGACGGGGCAACCATCGTCAGCGGGCTCCAGGCACCAGCACAATGACTACCAGGCGAGCTCGGGCTCGTTGCACGGCGGCCACCACCACCACCATCATTCTGGTCACCAACAGGATCAACAGCAACACCATCATTACAACCAAAACAGCAACGTTCGTGGAACGACAGGGGGAAGCCAAGGATGGGGAGTCGACGTTTACGACTCGGTGGTCCATCAAAGAGCCAACGTGCATCAGGCTACCACCACGCCATCTTCCACTCACAGACACCCTTTGAATCATTCTCAGTTGAGCGTGAACAATCTTTCTCAACGATTGAATCACTCGCACGCTCTTAATCTGTCCACGTTGTCCACGTCGAAGCATTCTGTGAACAGCGTCAGTCCTGTTGCCGGTGGGAATAGCAATAACAATAATAATAATCTGTCGACTACATTGGGGGTGATATCCCCGGCGCCGCTGCACCAGGACAGCAGACCTAAAGCGAATGGAGGCTTTGATATCTCGAGACTGTCCAGATTACCCAGTCAGGCGACACCTTCGCCTGCACCTGCTCTTCAGGGTACGACTACCGGGGGACAGTTAACCGGTCCCGGTTCCACGGCGTGCCCCTTGAACGCTTCCTGGTCGTCGTCCCTGTCAAGGAATCACAAGGACCACGAGGTTGGCGCGAAAGAGACGTTGACCAGTTTGGGTTTATTGTGTCTAGTGTCGTTGTTACTGGCGCTACTCTCGTTGATCTTCTTGCTGAAGATCTCACCGTTAACGGTGACGCCGAGTAGCCTGATCAGCCCGGAAGAGTATATGATTGTCTACGAGGTGACGTTAGCGCTGTGCGCACTCGCCCTCTCCCTAAACTTCTGCTGTCTCCTCATGTGCGCTATACAGTTCCTCTTCACTGTGAAACTCGTCAAGACTTCGTATCAAGGACATTGGTGAGTAGAGTTTTCGTTTTATGCCACGCTGGGTAAATCTGTGATTTATAACCCTTTAAATACCTTTGTACATAATCCGTACTTTACTCAACCCGAAGGTCGAACAAGGTGTGAAAAATATATACGTTTAAAGTTTGTATCCTTAAGATACTGTTATCTTTGAAAATTCGGAAGTCAAACAAAATACACAAAGAGAAACTTCTAAAAGTGCAAATAAACGTTGAGATACAAATATCCTTTAATCCGAACTATACATATGATGGAAAAAGGACTCTCATAGTCATCGACATTTTCCCTCCTAAATGTCAACAGCATCCATATTTACATTGTTGCTGTTGTACATGTAACTTTTCAAACTTACTTAGGTATTGATAAAGAAAAGAAAGATAAGCATTTTCCTGGTAGCTGGGAATTCGCGGGATTCGCGGTCGAACGATGATTACCATTAATTTCTATAATCTGGCGACGCTATCCTCAATCATTATCCTTGTGCCGGAATATAAGTTCTCATTCGTCCATGCGTGGCCTATCTGTGTGCGTCTGGAACAAACGCAGTGTCCCGTATCCCGTGCGATATATCAGAGGCCTGTCTAGTGTTTCTTCTCACGCGGCCTGGAGGACGAAACGCAAAAATTCACATCCTGTACTTGACGTGCAAGCGTTCACCGACCGCGTGTCCCGTTTTTGCTGATCAAACACGTGTCTGCAATCACAATACGATACTGTGTGGTGAGATGTATCCGTAAATGCGTATGTTTCGTGACGCGAACCTTGAAAATGAAAATTACACTTTAGTTTATTCCTCGAGCGTCGTGCACGCAGGAAATCGTATAATAATTTTATTAGTAAGATTTTTTTTATATAGACTACGCTATATTAATTTGTGACCAACCTGAAAGATCGTGACACGCCCTTTGTGTAGAAATTGCAATATTCTCCGTTTTACCTAATAATTCTCCCAGCAAATTCAGCACGCACGTTCGCGAAAAATATTATCGAATACACACAGTGCAGCGCAGATCAAGTTACAAAGGGAATATAGATATGCTCGCCTCCCGTGACACGCAACTCGAAAGCGAAAATAAGGCTCGTTAAAGACGATACATACTCCTCGAGATGGGATCTGTGGTTTCTGCTCGGGAGTTCCCTTATCGTTGGTCAATCGGATTTCTTTTTTATCTTTTTCGTTGCCGACCGAGACAAAGTAAGCATCGCCGACTCTAATTACTAGCGAATGGAAACGCGTGTTAAGTTATGCAGATTGGCCGAAATCGTCGGCCAAATCACTGTGTGTTACGTCGCGTAACACTCTACCTAGCCGAGGCCACACACCGCGGGCAAGATGGCAACCAGATGTCTTCGGATACTCACTGCGTACCCTCAACAGTCTCAAGTACCTTCCATAAATCTCATAGATTTCCTAGTAAAGGTCTTTCAAAGCAAACAAACGTCTGTTTCCGAAGAATTTCCAAAGACTATTGTCTACCACGGCGTGACAAGGGAAAGTTAGTTTTTCTCACGTACGCTGCAACTTCCCTCCCACTAACCACTTTCTCTCGAGGGCGGTTAAGACCCTTCGTGTGACCAATTAACAACGAAGCCTATTCCCTCACTCTCCTAACTAAAATCGTCACCAACAAATCCGATGGTCCCGTGCGCTAGACACACCCATCCTTAGATTTCCTCCGAGACAGCATCGTCTCCCAAGACAGTACTGATTTTACATCCTTCGAACGGTCAATATCCTTCAACCGGGTATACACACCCGTAGATCAGTCACTCACTCATCTCGTACATACGCACCAGCGTAACTGTCTTCGTTATAAGTTGTTGGAATAAACGGTGAAATATAACTTACTCTGCTGTGTCATATTCATTTAACCACCTCTGTTATCTTAACCGACACAGGGGAACGACTACTTCGCGGCGTCGATTCACCGAATCGTAGCGAGAATTTACGCCTCTCGCTGACGCGTTTTCCTCGCGACCGCGTCTCTCCGCGAACGGTCGTAACGCTGTGATTACCCTCAACGGACACGCCGTTTTGAGTTTTCTCTTCGGTTCTTTAATTCCGTCCTTTTTCTTTCGCTCAGTTTTTTGGCCAGTGGCGGGTCTTTTATCGCGTGGCGAGTTTGATTCGCGTGGGAAAATGTCGTGTGCTCTTCGGCAGATAGAAATATCATTGTTTCTTAAAGCATCCAGACGTTGTGCGTGATTGGCATATTAAAGTTTCTTGCGAATGTTACCGTGTGACCATGTCTCCCTTGTGACCGTAATTGTGCGACGATGTTTTCCTGCAAATATTACCATCTAACAAGTTTTTCCAACGAATATTACTGTTCGATCAGGTTTTACTCGAATCTTGTTCTTCCCTGGATAGGGTCCTTTCCTTATATAGAGTGTCCCAGGATTTCGCAGTCAAATCTATGCCACTATATTCCACTGACTATTTTAATGTACCAAACTACGAAGATGCGGCTGATATTGTGCGTGTTGCGTTATTCCACAACTAGGCTTGATTGGCAGGCCATTGGAACGAGATTTGTTCAAGCTGTTCGAAATGTTGGAGGACGAGCCGTTAACATTGTAATGTATGCAACTACAGAGACGTATCGTAACTTTTGTTTCGAGAACAAATAACAGAGAAGAAGAGAATAATGAAGATTGGACACGGACGAAATTAGCTGTCGATCTTGAAACTCGTGCACTGCGATTTCAGATAATCAAATTAGCATAGAATGAGATTTGGGAACGGGCAGAGTATATTCCGGAGTTTGGATATATATATATTTAGATTAAAGATTGGTTCTTTGCGAGAAACGTTTTTAAGCAACATATGAAATTCTTCGTCTATTTATAGTATATTTCATTTTACTATAGTGGGAACAGTATTCTATAAATCGGTTTATAAGAGTGCGAATTTATTATCTTAACGCTAGCTCCAACTTTATGTAAATTCTTATATTATCCGACTAATCAATTTCTCAATTTTTGTTGACGTAAGAATCTATATAAAGTTAGAAGAAGAGAACAAACAACAATGACTGTACAATTCTAAATTAAATGTTGAAACACGGCCTTTTGACCAGGCCTGGTAGAGTTAGTGTTAAATCATGCTTTGTAATTATTTATTTTGGCTGGTGGTAAGCAACGGTAACGCAAACACTGATCGAAGTAGACAGGTGTTTGTTAGACAGGTATTCAGGCCCCAGAATTTCCAGGTCACCGATTGGGGCCCCTGTTGTAAATTTCTGGTGATTCGCCCAACTATTGGTTAACTAAGAGTAAAGAGAAGAGGACAGTTTACATCTGAGCTACTGCTTCGATTAACCACATCTGACAGAATAGCCTTTAGGGAAGAAAGTGTACCGTTTTCTGTGGTCGACCATCCTTTGTTTTCTTTTCTGAACAATAGATCTAGCTTGGACATTGATAACTAGCGGCTTATCGATCGTTCGATGACACAGGACACAGCCATTCTTTATGCTACATTATCACCACGACTAACTTTTACAGCTGTCTGCTAAGTTAATATTACCGGTTGTGTCACAGTATCGCAGTGTGCCCAGAAGAGATAACCGGAGGACGATTACAATTGCAACGTCACCGGACGCTTCTCGTTTCCCTTCTTTCTCTCTTTTCCTCGTCCTTTCGCTCAACGGTTGTTTCCCCTGCTTTGCCTCCGGGGCTTCCAGACAATTCAAGATTCTGCTGAAGTGGAATGCTCGATTTTCTCCTAGAGAGCTGTTTAGCTAGAAGGAATAGTCCGAGTGTCGACGGGTATGCGAAGAACTGTCTTCTTGTGCTCTTAACCACTTAACTACGTTCGACGTGTTTATTCGTTATTGCTTGATTTTACCTGCTCACCCCATAGAGGAATTTTTGAAATTAAACTTTAAAAAGTTAAAAATTAATTGTTTCCAAAATGTTTTCAAATACTCCGAAGATCGTTGGATATTTTCGTGTTAAAATTAATAACAAAGTAAAATATACACAGCTGTATCCGCATTATTAACAATTAATTATCCTACGATATTTTTCCGGATTACTCGCGCTCCTGAAAAATTTCTACCATGGACCTCTCCCCCATATGTAAGGAAATAAACTCCGCAGTTAACAAATTAATTGTTTCCAAAATGTTTTCAAATACTCCGAAGATGACTGGATATTTTCGTGTTAAAATTACAAAGTAAAAGATGCACAGCTGTATCCGTATTATTAATAATGGAGGCGGACTCCTACGATATTTTTCTACCATAAAAATTTCTACCATAGACCTTCCCCAAATGTAAGGAAATAAACTCCGCAGTTAACACATTAATTGTTTCCAAAATGTTTTCAAATACTCCGAAGATCACTGGATATTTTCGTGTTAAAATTACAAAGTAAAATATGCACAGCTGTATCCGTATTATTAATAATGGAGGCTGACTCCTACGATATTTTTCTACCATAAAAATTTCTACAATAGACCTCCCTCAAATGTAAGGAACTGCGGCATAAGTTCCCTAATAAACAATAGGAATTTCTGTTGTAAACTACAAATTACAAATCACGAAACCTTCCGCTCTAAATTAACTAAAGATCACCAACAATTCTCCTTCGTTCTGAAACTAATTCTCCGACAATGGTGTTCCCTATGAATGAGTCAACTGGCAACGAAAGACCAAAAGCAAGAGGGTCCTCGGTCAGTGTCTCTGGTGCACGCCAGCTAGGAAGCCTTAGCCGAAGGTCGTCCGGCTGAAGATAACTGCGAAGTCTGCAAAGTGGCATTGTTAGCGAAGGAGAAGGAGCCATGGGGTGTGCAGACGTGCTCCGAAAGAAGCACGAACTTTAATGGTGGGTCCCAGTAGTAGACGGCCGTTCCTCTTCGCTTGCTCATTGTCACTCGAAGCTCGGTGCCCGTCCCTCCTTCCGTACCACGCTACCGAGTCTGAGACGCGCGGATGAAAGGAAAAAAAGCCGAAGTATGACACAGGTCCAACGACGACACCAACGACGGCGACGACGATCACAGAGACACGAGAAGAATGAAAGACAAGCGGCGCTGCTAAGTGCCGGCTCATTGCTTAAATGGTCCGTGATAAGGGATCTCTGGTGCTGCTGGCGCGAACACGCTGAACAGCAGACTTTTCGAATAAAGCCACTTTTGGACAAAGTAGTTGCTGGCTCACGAAGTTTTCTTCTTTCGTTGTTAGATGGCGCGATCCTAAAGTAGGCGCGCATTTTTCTTCGCGATCTCACGTTTCGATCGCGGATTTCGACTTATTGGGGAAACAGGTTAATTGGATTATTACTGGAGAGACGTGGATGGATGAACGTTTTCATCGTTTCGTTCAATGACGGGTGAAACGCGTGAAAAGAGTTCGTAAGGTTTAAACTGGGTGAGAAAATACAGCTTTGAATTTCCTATAAATGAGAGTTTAACAACGACGTGTCAAACACGACGCATGGAGCATTTGTACTAAATTTCTTATTAAATCTTGTTAATTCACTAGCTAAAAAACCAACTATTACATCGAATATGATACGACCAATAAAAATAAAGATATCGATACGAAGAATACGGAACGTAGATTCTTATGAATATGTGCGTTTCTTTAGGTGTATCGCTCCTCCAAACGACAATTCGCCGAAACACACATCAACTTTAACCAATGTATGAGAAATCGTCTCTAGCGCGGTTTTATGCCAAGATGAACGCTACTGTGACCCCGAACGAACCGTGAAACTGAACGATTCGATCTGTCATTGAAAACGCCCATCGGTCGCGAAAGTCTTGTTCGTTTTTCATCGACGGCCCGGTTTTACGTTACACGCGTGTCTGGTTTCTGTTCACGGGCGGTTCTTCGTGCGTCAGAGCGTCCGAGCATACGCGTGCACCCGTTCGTCTTTCCACCAGAAAGAGAGAAGAGGGCTCTCTGTCGTGGCTGTTGGCATTCCACGCCTTCGAATCCGGCATTTCAAATTTCTTCACCGACACGGGGCACTACGGATCGGGAATAAATTTGGCGGGCCGTGACTGCGCCTTAATATTCCAACAAGCAGACAGAAAAATAGTGAAAGAAACGAGCACTCGCGTGTCTCAATGCTTGTAATTTATTTTTCGATTAATTCCCAATCACCAGCCGATAATTTTGATGTTTCCAGCTGATGATAAATCGAAAAAGTGAAGAGAGGACTTCCAGTAGAATTTGCGTGATTCATTCTTGGCGTTGATTGGCGTGAATTGTTCGTCAAGACGTTATTTTTCCAAGGGTATAAAAATCTGTCAGTTAGGTGGAAACTATCAATTTGTATACGAAAGATACGATCGTATTTGAAGATTGTATCGTAGTCATCTGATTTATCGTGCAAATTTTGCACGTGACAATCTATATTAAGTTTGTTGTAGCATTAATTAATCACAGAACGTTACAAGAAAACAAATTTGGTTTGGCAAATATAATGGCCGATGTTATGTAGATATGTGTGGCGGATCGGTATCAATAGGACGCCGACAAGTCGAGCCGCGGGTACCAACCGCCAACACTAGAGGGCTACGACGACAACGAGTCTGTCTGTCTAACTCTCTAGGGGTCGAATATACGAGCGATTGATATAAATACCGCACCTAGCGAGACTCACTCTACGTCTAAGGCAGGGACTACCGAGCATAGCCTTACTGACAAGTCCACCGGTAGTCCCAGGACGAAACGCTCTCTCTCTCTCTCTTTTCTTCCGTCACATATGTAATGTTCGAATTTGTAAACTATTAACTTTTTCGACAAGGAGGTATAAGGAACAAGTTAAAGTAGACGTCATGTTATGAATCATCTGCGAGATATAAAAGACTTCTTTTATGAGGGATCAACACCTCGTGAAGTCAGATTTTATTTATAACATACGATTTTGATTTATTTGTTTGAGGTAGTATGTCGTGATAGGGTCGGAAGGAAAACTCAGATTTCTTGAACGATAAATGTTTATTCACTCTAATGTCAATGAGTACACTTGATACAGGATTCGCGATTGTATTCGGTTCGCGAATGCGCGATTATAAGATAGAGCTTGGAGCGTCATGGCGTATAAATACGTATGGTGATGTTTCGAGCTCGCGGAACACGAAGGTTTTCTTCTCGCCGTGTCGCGTAATCGGGTGAGGACTGATTTTCTCTATTCGCTCCTTTAAACGGTTCGCGAATTCCGAGTTGGCCTGTTGCTTCGTTGGTACGAAGAATTCTGTCGGCAATCGTATGCCAGTACCGTAAACCATTTCGACTACCGTTGCGTTCAGGTCCTCCTTGATAGCGGTTTTTATACCTAACAAAACAATTGGTAGGACTTCTACCCAGATGCTCGTATTGTGACATTTTATTGCTGCTTTTAATTGTCGATGTAGGCGCTCTACCATTCCGTTGGATGCGGGGTGATAGGCTGTTGTGCGTAAATGCTTAATGCCGAGCAACCGGCATAGTTCATTGAATAGGTTTGATTCGGACTGGCGTCCTTGATCAGTCGTTATTTTTGAAGGTACGCCGAAGCGAGCTATCTATGTAGAGAGGAGGGCCGAGGCAACGGTTGTCGCTATATTGTGAAGTTTCTGCCTTCTAAGGCGTGTCGAAAATGTTTGACTGCGGTGTATATCGCGAGTAGCTCGCGATCGTACGCGCTATATTTTTGCTGAGCGGGGGTCAAAGATTTCGTTGCGAATCTTAGCGGTTGTAATTGGTTATTCGCGCGTTGTTGTAATACTGCCCCCATTGCGTAGTCGGACGCATCTGCCGTGAGGCTGATAGGCGCACCTGGTATCGGATGCGCCAGCATCGTGGCGTCCACGAGTGCACGTTGCGATTCGCGAAAGCTGTTTTCCTACTGCTCCGACCACTCGATGAGCGCGTTGCCCTTTTTCGCGCCTTTTAACAGGTCGTTGAGCGGCTCAAGTGTTTTTGCGGCCCCCGGTATGAAACGTCGGTAGAAGTTTATCATACCGAGGTACCTGCGTAGTTGCTTGGCGTTCGCGGGCTTCGACAATTTTACAATCGCTTCGACATTTTCGGGCGGCGGCTTAATTCCGTCGGGGTTTACCGAGTATCCGAGGAATGTGATTTCGTGCACGCCGAATTCGCATTTCGTGGGGTTTATCACAACGCCATAATTATTGAGACGGTTGAGCAAGATTTTCAAATGTTCGCGATGTTGGTTTTCGTCGTCCGAGGCTATGAGAAAATCATCGATGTACGCGTAGACGATATCGAGCCCGCGTATGATTTCGTCGACGAACCGCCGACATGTTTGCGTGGCGTTCCGAAGTCCAAACATCATATTTGTTGTTTCGAGAAGTCCGGTAGGCGTTGTTATCGCGGTTTTTTCAATGTTCTCGGACGCAATCGGAATTTGGTGGTAAGCGCGGACTAGATCGATTTTTGAAAAGATTCGCTTACTATGCAGATGTTGCGCGAAGTCTTCGATATGTGGCGGTGAGTATCTGTCGGGTACGGTGCGGGCGTTCAACGCACGGTAGTCGCCCCATGGACGCAGGTTTCCGTCCTTTTTCGGCACTACGTGCAGGGGTGATGCCCACGGGCTTTTCGATGGTCGCATCACGCCTTGCTCGATCATGTGTTCAAATTCCGCTTTTATCTCTTTAAGTCGATCAGGTGCAAGCCGGCGCGGTTTGCTGTAGACTGGTGGACCAGGTGTAGTTTCGATGTGGTGTAGCATACCGTGTCGAATTCTCTCTTTTCCGAAGATCCGTGGGCGGGTGAGGTCCGGGAATTCTGCCAGGAGTTGGTGGTATGGTGATTCGCCGATGACGGTCTTGTCGGACGCTTCGTCTGTTGTGGCGGTGTATCCCCTTGATGACGTCTGTGTTATCGTATCGATAAGCCTTTTGTTTCGCGGGTCCACGAGCAACCCGTAGTGGCTTAGAAAGTCCATGCCAATGATGGGTGTTTTGACGTCGGCTACGGTAAAATCCCACTTAAATGCTCTGCGTAGGGACAGGTTTAGGTAGGGACAGGTTGGCCGCGAACAGCTCGTACTCGCTTCTGTTCACGTGTCCGTGTAGCTTGTTGCGCGGGTATACGCAAACGTCTGCGCCGGTGTCGATGAGGTAGGAGATCCGCGAGTTCTTGTCCGTTACGAATATGCGGCGAGATGCCAAACCGTCGTCGTTTGCCGCTTTTACGGACGGCTGGTCCGGTTTTCCGAGTTCCAGGAGCAAGGGGGTGTGCACTTTCTCGCGCTTTCTCGGAACTGTGTGTGATAGTAACACAGCCTGTCTTGCCGCAGCGTATCGCGAGGGCGCGAACGGCGGCGGGATCGTGTACGCGAGCGTGATTGTACTCGTGCCCTACGGTGTTCATTGCTTCTTTGCTCGGCTACTAGCGCTCGCATCTCGCTCATATGGGCGTCCATTCGCGCTACCCGCTCGGTAACCAAGTTGGCGAAGGCTGCCATGGCGTCGCCTATTCCGCTATTCTGGCCAGGTGGGAGGGTTATCGCAGGTAGTCGGCCTGCGCTGGTCGCGGCGATCTGCCCTGATTCCAGGGTGGCTTCGTAAATGTTATCGGCAATTTGTATGCGGGAGTCCGGATCGTTGTTCTGTACAGAGGCTAGGATGCTCCGTATGCGCTGTGGAAGTCGACCTTCCCAGACAGTGAAAATGACATCGTCTGCTAACGAATTGGTGGCTAGGCTTTTGAGATCACGGTAAAACTGAGAGGGCTTCCTGTCCCCCATTTGCTCGTTCTCGATTACCTGTCGGAGTCTCTTGGCCTACGACTCTCCCAATCGCTTGATGAGCTCCTTTTTGACGTAACGCTCTGTCGCCGGTGCGGCGTCGAATACGTCTCGAATTAATCTCGCGTGCGACTTGTCGAGATTCGCGATGACGACCTGGTATTTTTCTTGGTCACTAGTGGTCCGGGCAGTTTCGAACTGCACTTCCAGCATCTTGAACCACAAGTCGACGTCGTCAGACCAGAACGGTGGCACGCGGAGAAGGGCGCTAATCGAGTCTGCGGTGTCCCCGCCGGCCTTCGTACGTGCGGAGTGGGCGTTATTGGTCATTTCGAACTGATTTAGATTCATTGTGTTACATTTCACGAGCACTCGGGGATAATCACGTCGGGGTCACCAATTTGAGGGGGTATGTCGTGATAGGGTCGGAAGGAAAACTCAGATTTCTTGAACGATAAATGTTTATTCACTCTAATGTCAATGAGTACACTTGATGCAGGATTCGCGATTGTATTCGGTTCGCGAATGCGCGGTTAGTAGATAGAGCTTGGATAGCTACGATTCGAGATACGCTGCGAGTGCGGACAATGATTGCACGAGATGTCGAGAGCTTAGATAATTATTCGGCTCGAACCGTGTAAGTATAACGATCGTGATATACTGCGGTAACTCGCGGTAATAGACTGACATTTTTGTCGCGATGCTGCTGCGGAGGAAGACTCGTTGGGATGTGTCTAATGATGCGAAGGCATCGGATTCGTTGAGAAAAGCTTTGGTTCGGAAAGTGAGGGAAATGTACGTTAATGTTTATTGGCTAATTCGTGTTGGTCGTTGGAAAAGGGTGCTAGCTGCCCTTGAGAGGGTGTTGCTAGCGGGCAGCGTCGTATGTGAGAGATAGCAGATTTCTCGTGTGTCCCCGTGGTAGGTGGGCGACTTCGAGACTGATAAACAAAGACTGTTTGTCTCTTTGGAGGACCTTAGCTAAAATAAATCCTAAGATTTATAGCGGTCCTTAGGCTAGCTGGAAATATTCGGTACGAATGTATCGACATCTGGCAATCATCTTGTCCGCAGGTATAGGGGCTTTGTGTCGTGCGTCAAGCGACGTAAACTGTTGGGAAGTTTACTGTCAAGTGCCGCCACATGTTCAAGGAAAATGTATCTGCAGCCGGTTATAGCGGTATTTACGTTACGGATGATCTATGGGAAGATTCACACGAACAAACCTTTATGGACTAACCAAATTTATTTTGTTATTAAAAACGATCTACAGAACCGATCGACGACTGGTGTACAATTTAAAAATTGCTTTTCTATAAAAGCAAGAAATCTAATTTACATCGTGTTCTTCATCTGTCGCCTCCATATACATCCTGGTGGCAATAAAATTCTGAATTTACGAGAAATCCGTATTTCGGCTTAAGCTTATCGATGTTACCGACTGGACAAAGCCTTCGAGAGTTTAAATTAACCGATCGACCCTTCGTTGAAAGGACGAGCAAGTGCCAGGAAACTATCGCGGGAACGCTCGTAAAAGCGCGCAATGGTTCGGCGTGGTAACCTAGGAAGAGGAACAGGTGCGACTGAATCGTAACGGTTGTCGTGGCCCCTTTCAAACGATCCGTGGCCACCCTTTAGTTTCGGCGTCATTAACCCTTCCCTTCTTTCTTCCTGGTTCACTTAGAAACGAAGAAAATTCCGGAGGTAGTTTGCTCTTAGCAGCTGCCATTTTTTTTCTTTGTTTAGTCGACACGAAGCATTTTGGAGAATTTCTGTGATTGCATCGCGAAGGTACAGAGAATAAGAAAAAGCGCTCTTTGTTCGTTGACAACTTTCTGTCAATTAGAAATAAGAGTAAACGGCATAACGGTTTTCTTCTTTGCCACTGTATACGTAATTTTTGTTAGACTTTAACAACTCGTATTTTTCGTGAGCAAATACTGTCGAGTGGTTATACACTGTATATGTGAAGCTTCGTTTTCTTCGCGCGAAATATCCATGTTGTTCTTTCTATAGTTGTGTTCATATATCATGACGTTCAGCCTACACGTGCCCGAGAATGTAATGTAACAGATAATTGGGTTCGAGCTGTAAATCTTTCATTTGCAGCATGACGCGAATCTAACAATACTTCTTTCCTTGTTCAGAGCATGAATATTTTTGTCGCGTGCAGGTAGAATCATATGTCTAGAGTATCCACGGGTTTCGTGTTTACTTATTTCTTTAACTAACTTCGGTTTTAACCAACTTTCTATTAACCAGCAAATTAATCAAATACTTTCAGAATCAATGACAAGAATATACCGAAAAGTGTCGAAAGAATTTTAAAGGTACAATCATTTTCCTAAAAGTTATCTTGAGACGTATTGTATCGTTAGTCTCATAGAGGTAACCACTTTTCTCTAGAATAATACTCGAACACAGCTGTAGCTTTCTATAAATTTCCTCGATATTCGATTGAATTTCCCGAGATCGTTTCCAATGACGAGATCGCAGCAGTTGTTACGAAGAATATCGCAAGAGCGAAGAACGCGTATGTGTGTCTGATCCATCATTCACGATAGTCTCTACGGTCCATGCGTATGATCCATCATCTGCGTAACCATTTTACAATCCTCACCGTGGAAATGCCGATCCGCGATGCTATTCTCGCGCGCACTCGACCGCTTAAGAGTGTCGTGTAAAATTAGGGTAAAAAGTAAGGAACTTGTTAATTTCCGACAAGGAGATAAAGTTCTTTTTATTTTTTACTCAATTTATACAATTTTTTCGGTTCGCGATGATACACTTTCGATATTTGGATTAGTTAAGAATTTTTTTATTAGACTGACTGGATGATTTTGAAGGGAGAATTTATATTCTTCCATTCGTTGGAGTGGGAGAAGGTTTTGTTTATACTTGGTGTAAAATTCGGAGAACGGCTGGAGTGATCGAATGCCACTCAGGCGGCTGAGAACGGATGCTGACCGGACGGTCACACGCGATAAGGCGTTCGGAATTTCGGTTTGTTATATACAGCTGCTCGAATTTCGTCTGTGACAAGAGCATCGTCCAGCGACGTTTCCATCATACACAAATAACTTTGTTTTTCTTCTTGCAGTCGGAAGCGTAGAGAATTCGATGTTTCTGGCTGATCTGTTGTTTTATCATTTGCGCGACATTTTTTCGCGGTTAGAAGAAAGATGAGATTAATATCTTTGTGGTATTTTGATACTTATCGATCTGCCGATAATGTCGATGCTGGTAGGGGAAAGCGTGGTTGAGAAGAAGCGCGCTTTTTCGATAAATTATGAATTATGGCTAACGGTAATTCATGCAATTTATATAATCTAGATGGAACAGACGCTTTTCAAGATCGCTTGTCGACTCATTTATGTTTATAATTTTCAGGAGAAGAAAATCTAAACCTTGAATATATTCAATTCGAATATGTACTGTAACCTAAATTCGGGTCTTTTTTCGACTTTCAACGATATCGATTTTGTCTCGATTGACTTCCTGCCGGTTTACGTGCTTTTATTCTTACTCCTTCTTCTTCTTCCGGTGTCCAATGATTCCTTTGAAAATCGACGCGGTTAGTACCGAAGCGTACGCTTCCGATGCGGAAAGTACGCGATCGAAACGCGTGGCTTCTGACCGGAAGCGTAGCCTTGCAAACGCGATTAGATTGCATTAGCTACGAGACTGAAATTAAATCTCGAGTCGGAATTGTATTTAATTTTCTTCGGGAAGTTCAATATCGGAATCGAAAATTGGACGATTGAATAGGGATTCCTAGTTGATTTTAGACGTCCCTCTTCCTGTAACTCCCACCGAACTTGCATTGGGCGTTGTTCGTAGGCTTGTCGTGCGGCAAACCGTTTCGCAAGAGCTTATTTGCATTTCCTCTAACTGCGGTTCGCATAAGACGCGTCAAAGGAATATTGACTACTATCTATTAGGTCAGATTTTTTCACTATTTTCTGCTTCTCGTAGGATTGTAATGTTACAGTACCGGTAACACGAAGCTTGATCTACGGCAAATAATAAAATATCTTTGAGATTAAAAAATATAAAGATTTGAAAATTAGGACATTTGAAAGTTTGTACTTACTCGACTGAATTGCTATTAAGTGACGTTTAAAAATTTTAATCACAAGGTTGAAAGTAATATAGTTAGTAATTCTAACGAACACCTATCCTCAGATAGATTGGTATACACACGCGGGTCGACCGTATTCTCCGGAAATGAAAACAACTACATCCCTGGAACCTGGAACACGTGATTTTCCGCATATCCATTAAAGCAACATCGGTCAGTGACTCGTCTACGGTGCAGTCGCTAGACTCAATTAATGACCACGTTCTGGTCGTAAATATAGAAAAGGCAGCGAGATATTTTAGTTTGTTGGCTAACTGGGCTGAGGTTGGGTCAATGTTTTTGTGGATTTCATTTACCTCTTCCGGCCTCCTTATATTTTCTGAATTCTTACAATTTCCGAGATACCAGTTCATAACAAATTGATTCTTATTATGGCGTAGGATATAGTAAATCTTATTGTCTAAAAATACAGGAAAAGATTTCATTTTAGATGATTATTTCATTAAAAGATTATTATTTTTTTTAACATTTTATTCAAGCGTTTCTTAAGACATTTGTTCAAAGAGATGTCAGGTTATAAAAAATTGAATCAACCTTCCCAAAGCTCCTTAACCTCTTGTTATTTTTGATAAATCAATAGCATTACGCAATATATACCGTGTGATTTCCCTAGACGATCTAGTAGCACTCTTCTTTTCAACCTTCTTTCAAAACGAGAAACAAGAAGAGGATTTACCAAATATCACTGTCATCGAAGCGCAGAGACGCTCCGGTGATTCTTATCTCCATTCATCTCTCCGAGTGAAACTATTTGACGTCGCCTTGAATAGGCTCAGACAGTTTTGTCGGGGGTCCGTGTCGTCGACTGTAGCCAGCTCGCACGATCGTGAATGGAAAAACTCGTATAAAATCAAAGGGCCGACAGACTCTTCCTACTTAGACGAGATCAATGAGATCTCGTTCAATAGAGAAGTTACCTTCTCGACCGCCGGCGCCGTATTGCCCTTCAAAGTCACCGGAAAGTCATATAAGCCAACCGATGCAGCCTAACCTTTATCCACAGATAAAATAGGTTTCTCTTATTCCATCTGAATTTCTAAAGAAACCAAGACTTGATTTCAGTCTGGTTAAAAGCTTCGCTCGATTAAAGCTGTTTTTCAAGCAATAAGCTACTTTGTGAATTTCATGCACGCGAATCCAAGTATGTATGCGGCAGAAATGAAGCTTTCGTGCATGTCTAATTGTAAGTTGATGCGAAACAATGCGCATGCGCCGAAATCCCATCACTTTGCGGATCCACATTGTGCCTTTTATTAAGGCGCCTTGTTTGTTTACTCTTCTCGAGCTAATTCTTCACTATTATTATCTACATTATTTTCACTGGCTAACAACTGGTTGGTCTGCAATTGACTAACCAATACAAATTTTTCGTTACGTGCATATATTCGAAAGAATTCGAAATTAAATTATCATGTATTACGCGCAGTTGCGATAGAGTGACACAAAGCAATCTGTGTTTGAATGCCTCCACTCGTGGACAATATCGATATAACCTAAATGCGATAAATCGCGAACGTTTGATTCGACTCATGGGAAATTTACGCGTTTTTGAATCGTCCCGAGTCGCACGCGAAATTCAGGTCAGAGAACCGTCTAATATTTATTGTTGAGATCGTGGGCTTGATCTTAATGGCGCGGCGGCACGCGATTCTTTACCAACTATGCTCCTTAACTCCAACTCTCGACCTTCTTCCCTATTCAACTAGCTCGAGCAGTGAAATTGACTCTGCATGCCTGTGATTTTGGCAGGGAATGGGAGTCGAGTTCGTAGTGAATGCACATTGTGTATACGTGTTTTAGGTGGTTTGTGTGAGTTTGTTGCGGAGATTCGAGACATTTATTTAACCTCTTTATCATATTCGGGCCTGTGCAATATAACCATATCTTAAATGTAATAAGTTTTATTTTTTATTGCAAAGTTCTTGAAATATATAATGCACACAATAAGTGTATAATATTTTATATATATAAATTATATTTAAGAAGTTTGGGATAGTTTAAAGATGAAATAAATTGCTTTTTAAGTTTAATCTCTTACTGTCGACGAAATCAAGTTTCTCTGGAATTTGGTGGAGTTTAAGATTTGATATCGGTGTCGTAGGAGTTATGTGACACTTTAAGGTGGAATAAATCTAGCGAGGAGTTTAAGGTGCGGCAAAGGAGCGTGGAATGTTGCAATAGAAATTTATTGCAGTGTTAGTGCATTGGTAGATTGATCAAATTTACGTGTAGCGTGGGTAACCAATGGTAAATATTTTGCAATGTGTATAATTTCTCAGTAATCTGAGGCTTATAAAATCTATTGACAACTAATGGAAATTGTTGATTTAACAGATCAATTTTAAATTCCTCGTTAATCTAAATTTTTTTAATCCTATTTACAGCTAAACCTTACGACGAAAAATTAACGAAGTGGAATAAAAATGGCATTGTGATTCTTCTCGTCGTGTATCGGTGTCACATCAAATTTAAGAGACAGTTTTACTTGCGGATGCTGCGTGTTACGTTGGTGAAGTCGACGAAAGCGTAAAATAGGAGCTCGTCCGAAATACACTAACGCGGAAGGTTAAATTTAACGCAAAAGGCTGAGAAATTAGTCTAGAACTCGAAGTTTCATTGGTACGACGCACTTGAAATGCATTCAAAGAGGTCAGCGACCTCGAAAGGGGATGAACGCAACTGTTTCGTGGGAATTTCTTATTGTGGCTTATTTGGATGAAGCTGCTTTAAAATCAGCGCTGGATTCGTCTGTTTTTTTCCCGGAAATCATAAAATGTTTAGGCCAGGCGACTCCATGTACAGAAAATGTTATGTCCACTTTTTACGTCCGTAGAATTCAACTCTTTACTACTATGCACTTCTTCTCCAAAAAAATATCGCGTTTCAATATTAAAAAAGTTTCAATAATATACTATCCATTAGAAGAATGATAACATGATAACCTTACAAATTATTAGTATTAACAAATTCTTATTGTCGTATAGAAATGCCAACTATTGCTTCGGTAAAACAAACAAAGGAATTTTACAGGTAAATTTTACAAATTACAAGTCATCTTATAACGCAAAATACGACGTGTATAATTGTCTCAATTTATTAATAGTATTAATAAATTATTATGATAAAAGATGCAGGAATCTTAGCTTCATGAGAAATTAGAGATGAAAATGAGTGGGAAAAGATTAATCACTGGTCCTCCTAAAAAGATGCAGTCCCATGGATGGATGGTTGTGCGAGTATTAAAGAAGCGCAAAACCGTTCCCCGAATTCTCATCCCGGACGTCGTACGACCAAAGACAAAAACAACTCACTCGAGGGCATTGCGGAGAGACATTCATCGAGGACACAATAGTATTATTCCAGGAAGTGCTAGTTCTTCCTAGATTCCGGTTACAATGTTCTTAACGCCTGGAAATTAGTCTTGACCAGGAAACATCTATAACGGCATGTATTTTCTGCCGTGATTGTAAATCTGTTTGGAACATGCGGTTTGTCCGTTAATCTAGGCGCTGTTGTTCAATTGAGTCAATATTATTTGTTGGTAGATTAGTGTGTGCAAGAGCGCTCTATCCATTATTGACCAATTCGAGCACGTATTGGTAAATTTCACACCGGCAATTACGGTGAAATCGTTCGTGGTCGCTGGAAATTAGCAGTATCGTTTGCGGTCGTGAGCTGATTGACACTGCGTGAGCGGGGAATTATGTGAAGCAGCTTTGCTTTGTCGTTTCATGCATTTAATAGGTTTACGGCGGTGGACAGAGTTTGTAAAAAATGAAGACAAGGTAGAAAAAGATTATTTTTCATTTTTTACTATTAGATTATTTTCAAAGTGATCTTTTCAGTGAAATATGATTGACAAAAAATAAGATCTATAATTGAATCATTATAGAAAATAGAATAATATTGATAATAAAGAAATAAAAATCAATTATAGAATAACATATAATAATAATAATAATAATAATAACAATAATGTGGATAGACTTTATGTTTACTTTTATATGTATAATGATACTGTTTGATCCTTGAATTAAAGTTAAGATTAACGTTGCGATTATGATTATCCTTTGTCTGACTAAATATATTTGAAGTATCAATTACAGTAGAATTTTTGAAAGATTCTTGGCTGTTAAACAAAAAACTGGTTCCTTTATTGTTAGGGAAGTGATACATTTACACTGTACATGAGAGTGTGTGTGTAAGGGTTAGAGGGCGTCAAGGACTTAGTGGAGACAAAAGACTGTTGCCAGATGTTAGAAGAATCTAGGATAGTCGGTTGGCGACCAGCGTGCGTGCAAGACGTTCTTCAGAGAGTAATATAGATGTATAACTGTTGTGTGGGAAATATAGTCAATAATTTGTATTCCCAAATCCTCGAATTTCCTTAACATTTATATTTCGCTCAATTATCATAGAATCGTGAAACTGACTTTCACTTCAAATTTTGTCTGTTTCAGGAGTAACAAGTACCTGCAAAAATCATCCATCAGCCGGATATGTGCTGTCGGAGGGTTTTTCATTAGCATTCCCGTCTTTCTAACTGGTAAGAACCAATTCCTTCAATTCTGTCGACTTTAACCTTTTGAAAGATACTAGTACATAAGTTATACGTTTAATTTTTCTTGAATTCAGGCATGAATCTAAAAGATACTGTGAACTATCTCTGAGTGTATGAAATCAGTTTAGAAATCCAATGGAAATAAAGTTAATTTTAACGCCGAATAGTCATTATTTTTCTTAGAAAAATAAAAATGATCGTCTTTTAGGGAAGTTTTAACAGATTAATTTATAAAGAGCTGAAACAGCATATTCATGTCATGCATGAATACGGCTGGTGGATGGATCGAGATCTAATCTAAAGTTTACGTTGTATCATGCTAGTTTACACAGCTATCATTCGCTCGATCGATCGTTAAGCTGTTGAACTCGATTCAAGACGGACATTTTGACTCTGTTCAGAAGAAAACTGCGTTTTAATAAATTTGACGGAATAGAAATTATGATAGACCACAACGTTTTTTTAATTATATCATAAAATTTATTTATTTTTTTTTAATGTCATGTTAGAAACTTCAAATACTGTCCAAAACTTCGAACGTAATCGTTTTAGAAATTTGTAAATTACTTAACGACCAAAAATATTGAATTCTCTATTGCCTGAAGATAGATTCTCTATAATTTAAGTAATTTATTCGTCGAGAATTGATATATAAAGACTTAAATAATAAATTAATTGAAAAATAATTTGCGACTAGTATTGAAAATTTCAATGAAAAGCATATGTATATAGTTTACGCTTCGAAAATTATATGTATTGAGAATATGTATTTGCGCTGATTCTTTGTCCCGCTTGTTATGGCATACGTGTTATAATGATCCTCTAACAATGCTTTCAGGTATGATATTGTATACATTCATCCAGTTTCATTCGACGCCGGTGTCACGTAAAATGGATACTTGGGTTGCGAGAGAAAAGAAAGCTGAGTCGTAGCCCAACTATTAATTCTCTTTTATCGAACTTTATTATGACTTTGGCACTTACAGTAGAATAACGTTGAACAGAGAAAGGGGTGTTGTACAAGAACAGCAACTAGAACGAGAACTCCCCGGGCTGGATGAAGTCTCGGCTTATATACACCCTGGCTTGGGGATGTTGGGGGGTTTGGTGTGGATTCCAAGGAGTCCGAAAGTCGGTGTTGGGGCCTTATCTCTGATGGGGACTAAGATGCGTCGCGGCGTTGGCGTCCGACAGTCGGGAGTCGATGTCTTTTCTCTGAGAGGTAATTGGTGTCACACCGGCAATCGTTACGTCGATTTTCATAGGCCTTGGCATCGTGTTTTGTGGATGCGCAATGGTCCATAACGTCTTCGTGTGGCAGAGGGTAAGAACACATCGCTATTAAAAAAGAAAACGAACACGTTCAAACACGTCTAAATCATCTTTTATGTGTATTTTACGCGGAAATCATTTTATCGTGAAATTTTGTTTTTCAGAGTTACCATAATTTATCTGGTAGAGTTCATAAAAATTTTTCTGAAATCAATTGCAAGCTTTTAGGAAACCAGGATTTTTCACATTTTTAAGAAGCGTTATAATTATATTGCTGATCTTTATTTTATTCGTGCGAAATTGAAAAGTACGCAAATGGCGCAAAATGCATAAAATGCGCTAAAATATACGTATATAAGAAAACAAATCTCGATTAAAATTTTATTTCTTTGATTATGTTCGTAAAACTACAAACTTGTATAAAAATACGCATTCTAGTTATAAGTGTTAAAACATTCGATCTAGTCCTTATCACATTCATGAAAACCTCCATTTAACCATTCGTTGTATCAACGAACATTCATATGCAAAACTTACCACCTACCACATCCTCCGCGTATTAATATAATCCCCCTTTATAAATTATACACTTTAGAGTGGACTGGTTGGGTCAGAGTGATATAAGCTTACAAGTTCTCGAGGAGTTCTACCGAAGTTACATTTACGTTTGCATAATTTCACCGAAAAAGATACTCTGTAGAATAACAGGTTCGTTTGTTTATGTGATCCGCGATCGCAACTATTTCAAGGGGATTTTATAAATAACCATACACACGATATTCAGTGTATTTTCGTATTCTCGTTTATTTTTGGGAGATTTGTAAAACTGTTGAACAAAATAATTGAGTAACGATTATTGTTACGCCGCCTAAAACATCTGCACGCCAGCCCGCGCGACCGGACAACAACCGCCTGCGTAACGTCACTTCGACCCTCAATAAACCTAAGGACCCACCATAACTTTCACTTCCCTGCATTGTTTCACCATATGTCTTCAATCCGTTTGTCTTGAAGAATTTCTAAAGCTTAAAAATATTCTCGAAACACAGTCGGTTTTAGAGGTGTCCTTGGGTTTATTAGTCGCACTTAAAACACGGAGAAAGCGGGTATGCACCCATTAGGAAAATCCGAATAGCCCTGTAATAAAACAAGCTAGGTTTTTCTCACGCACACAGTCATCTACGCACCACGATGGTAGGAGACTCCCTACTCATCCCTTCGAGCACTAGTGCAGGTCATGACCAATCGACACCGCGGTTCGTTACCCTCACTTTTCCTAACGAAAGTGGGACCAACGAATCCGCGTTCTTTAGGCACAGGGGCATACCCACACCGAACTTTTCTTCCGTATTAAAAAAAAGAGCGACAGACAGTCTACCAACTAACGCCTAACGCGGCAGTCTACACATAGCGCGAGAGTCGCATACTTCACGCAAATCTTTTGTCGGTTCTCGGTGTTGTCTGTCGAACATACATCTTCTCTCCTAAACATATCATAGTGCTAAGTCCATTGATACATTAATTTCCATTATAAGAGCCCTGCTCTAGCGTACATATCTATCGCATCTTCGTGCGACAAGTTGTTAACTATTTATTTCTCTACGTCAGTGTAATCTAAGTATTGGAAATATATACTTTATAATTCTGTGAATCACAGTGTTATACAAACTCAATCACCCCTTATTATCTCAACGGAAATCAGGGGATCGATCAATTCGTGGTGTCGATTGTTATAATCGTAACGGGGATTTACGACCCCCGTTGACGTCTCTCCTCGCGATTACGTCTCCCCGCAATTGGTCGAATTTACAATTATATTTGCTGAGAAAAAGTCTTTTTCTCTGTACCCCTCCTTCTACTTCAAGCATGTAGTATTGACAATAAGATTGACAATGGCTGAAAGTAATCCAAAAGAGTTTTCACCATGGTTATCGGTAACGAAAAAGATTTGAATCATCTTTAATACTTATTCGTAACTAGAATCATTTCAACTAAAATGTAAATTCTTATATTATAACTTTTTTAATTTGTTATGGCCCCTGACTACAACCTAACCTATCATTCTTATTTCGTAGGAGAAGACGAATGCCGTGAAGGCGTTAGCGCGCGAACAGTGCGAAGCGGCGGTACAGCTGCAGCGTCAGCAGCAGCTGCAACAGCACCAGAACCAGCACCAGCTACAACAGCAACAACAACTACGTGGCCCGTTAACCATCCACCATGCTGGCTGCCCAACGAAAGTCGGGCCCGTGACGAACCAACTAAATACCAGCCACGCAACGCACGGCCGAGCTGCACAGTACCAACACTATCATCACCATCATCATCATCGACACGTGTCAATGTCTCCACCGCCCTTGTTGCTCTCATCGCCAGCTCCGATCGCGGCGACGCACAATCATCTGAACGTGAGCTGACACAGAAACGTGGTTACGCCACCGGATACACCAGCAGATAGATCGCCACCGAGTCCTGGAAATAAGCTAAATAGATCGCAGCATTTGCCACGGGAAGCAACCGGCAGCGTCAGTTCTGGTCTTCCGGCTGCCACATTGGATCTAAGTAGCGCAGCAACCACCAATAGTCCGCATGAATTGTCCACGTTAGTTTAGAAATTTGGTCCGAACATTATATCTTCACATAGGATTGGAGATTAATAGTTGATAGTTAATTTACACATCGATCTTTTTATTTGTAAATTGGGTCGTGGTTTAGAGTTGGTTTGTAAAAATTCGGTCCTAATTGTTAAATGATGAATATTGATTAAGAATAATAGGCATTGATGTACCAATCTTTTTTTAACTTATATACTTGAGCACACGCATTGGAGATTTCACTTTTATTCAGTGAAACAGCAACTTCATTACTCGCTTATTCAATACGGCAATTGCATATATTTCATGGACATTTTAACAATGTTTTGAATAATTTCTAACGGTACAATTGTGATGAAGTGAAAAAAATCGTGATAAGAAACAGAGAGAAAAGTTGCTCGTTAATGAATATTGACCAGAAATAAAGTAATTTCTAAAGAATATCCCGAAGACGTCGTAAATATTACGAAAGGAATGATTAATTTATACCCGCGTGTATCTTGCCATTACCCTACTATTATTATTATTATTAATATTGTTAGTAGTACTCGATTACATTATTATTAATATTAATATTATTGCCTTATTATTATTAATGTTATGGAACCTCTAGTCCTAGGTTACTTTCGCTGCCACGAAAGGATAAGATTTTCGAATTTTTGACTATTACGTGTAATTCAAGTTTTCCTGTTGCGCATGCGCAGTAGAAAGAAAGTTAGCGGAACTCAAATCTCGAACTATAGAGAGTTGAAAAGTAGTAAAAGTAAAAAAGCACGAATAACATTTGTATTTGTGCTGGATTAAGTTTGATAATTGAAAATTGAGTTTGATGATAACATTTTTTTCGTATTCGCTTTGGTAAATATTAGTTTTATTTAAAATTGAACAAAGCATTTTATGTTTTTCAAATACGGTACATAATCGTAATATCGAATTTTGTAAACTGATAGTAAGAAACTCTATAATTCGAGACTGGAACTTTGATCAAGTTCACATTGAACGTAAACTGACTTAATTTTGTTATTTAAGCGTGTATACTATACGTGTTTGTTCCTTCTTCTCTTGTGCGCAGGCTATAGCTTAATTACTTCCAATAAACGCAGTTATATCGAATCAATGACCGATACAAATTTAGATATTAGGATTATTTAAACAAGAGATTAAAAACTAAAAAGTATTGTTTTTATACTGCATATGTACATATGCAATATGAACGACAGTTTGTGTAATAATATGTACCCCTCTTCTTAGTTTACTTTTGTATATTTTGCGACATTTGATATTAATTTTATGAGGAACGTACTTACACTTTATCTTTGTAATTAAATGTGAAATGAAAGAAAAGAAATGACATGAGAAAAGGAAATTCGATGTATGAGTATATACGAATTGACGGAATTAAAATTTAACGCTATATTTAAATAGAAGACGTGAAATATCTTCTCATCTTAAAATAACTTGATCATTCCTATTCTTTTACATAAAAACACTTTTCGACTGTAACTTAAGAAACATGTCTGCTAACGTGAAACGTGCCAGAAAAAATTAACAACTTCCATTAAATTGGCAAATTTCTCATTAATATCGTAAAACTCGCGTTTACAAAGATCAGATCAGTGTACATAATATACAAAACAAATGCAGAATATATAAATATAGCACATACGTTCTGAATTATATTCGAATTGGGCAGGGTAACCAAGTGAAAATATGTAAATTTCACGATGTGTAATGTACACTTTATCGAACTTGTAAGTAGTGTAGAAATAGAATATTTTACACGTAACAAAATATACAAACGACAATACACAAGTTAAATTATTTGTTAGATCCATGTATAACAAGCATAGTACAAAAGTGTTTTAGCTTTCTGTACTGGTAATTATGAGAAATACCAACTTAATAGATGTATTTGGTATGTACCTAGTTAAGAAAACAATAAATTATTCTGAACAGATAAAGCGTTTAGTAGCTTGTGAAGTATGAATTTTCGAAAACGTAAGTATTTTATATCTAAGTAGTTAAGAAACGCGAGCAAGGGAAATCAAACAAAGGAACAAAGTTTTTTTGTTTAAAAATATTTAATTTGTTGTTCTATTATCCGAGGTTAGAAGCGCTAATGTACAAAATCTGAATAAATAAGATTCTTCAATATTATTGAATTTTAATTCTAGGGTAAAGTAATATATCCGCATATTTTATTTATATACAATATGTATAAATAATGATGTGATTTGACTAATTTTGTTGAAAGAATATTTGTACTTTTTACGTAAAACTTCAGTCTTTTACAAACTTTCTTGTAATTAATAAACCAGTAAACACAATATTAATAAAATCTATTAAAATTATAAACAAACTCATAAGTTTTAATTTTAGTCCTTAAAGGTTGAAATATTTTGCTCCAATGTCGAGACATTTGTTTTAATCCAAAACATTACTATACTGAATCGATAATGTTGCATGTGCCACGAAAATGATGATAGTGTCAGATAACTTGTTGTGAAACGAAAAAGCATTGCATGTACATTTCTGTTGTTTTGTTGACCATGAGTTTGATGATCTTTTAAACTTGCCCATAGCTAAGAAATCAAACAGTATATCTAAACGAAATTAATTTCAAATTATTTTTTAGGTTCTAAGCTTTTATCTAATCTTTCAGAAGTTGCAAAATTTATTCCACAAGAGTCTTTTTTATCATAACCAAGTACACATCTTAAAACCATTTAAGTCTTCCTTAGTAATTTCTTCTTATCTTTAATAGTAACGAAAATAATTTAGATAAACGTTTTAAAATTGACACCCTGTATATTAAAAATAAAAGATATATTTTCTTCATAATTGGATAGGCTTTTTACAATGGCAATGTACAAATATCAAAATTGCAATTATACTATAACATATGTATATATATATAAGCTTCACATTTAAACACAAGATTCTTTATTATATTTTTTTAATACCAATATTTTAATAATTATAACAAGGGTTTTTTAACAAGAGATGTATAACATTGTATACAAATTTTCAAAAACCTATAGATAATTTCAGTTATGCTCTTGCATCATTAATTGTTGATGGAACTCTTACCTCAATTCCATCTAGTTCCTTAGACATTACTATTTGACAGCCTAGCCGTGACCTGAAATTAAATATTATATAACTGAATATGTCAATAAATATATTTATTGCTATACAAATTAATACTAATACACAATAAGATTTCTATTTATCCATTTGAAAATCAACATTGTAAATATGCTAATTCCAACATAGATTTGTAATGATTATAGGGTCATAAATAAAAAACTATGAACATTTATTATAATTTCAGTTTCGTAGTATTCAGAGATAGCGATTTGAAATTCTACATTGAGATGCAGATTTCGAAATACCCAATACTAACCTGTTTTTACATAAATTTAAATAGAAAAATTCACTTTATAAAATATTAAAAGGTAATAGAATTAATAATGTGAATAATTTGATACTGATTATTAATATTACTGATTATAACGTATCTGTTAATTCATATGCTAAATCCAACATGTCTAATTCTTCATCTGTTGGTTTGTCAGGAAGTGCGTCATAAACTTCTTTCGAAAATATTAAACGGCACGTACTACAAGTTAATGTTCCTTCACAAGCACCTATATCAATTATATTTTAAGATTACAACATACTTATATAATAAAGTATCAAAAGTTAAAAATAATAAGAATGTTAAACTTAATAAAAATGAAAATTTTCAAATATTTTCTACCTCAAAATTATTTATTTTAAATTAAGTAAATTATGCTTCTTTAAAACATACCACATCCATCTAAATCAATTTCATTATTTACTACTATGTCTAATATAGTATCTCCAACTTTCCCTTTTGCTTTGATTCTCTCTCCACTTGCTTTAACAAACGTTATATTTACTCTGAAAATAATATTTATGAAAGATAAAAATTATCTCAATATAATTATTTTCTTTATTTTTTGTGTTTCTTCAATTAATCTTCTCTTAATTATACCTTAATTATATGTATCACTTATGATAATAGAAATAATTTAAAAATAAGATATACTTGTCTTAATAATACATAAATAAAATTCGTATATCATATATTTATAACAGTGTTATATTTTTAGTTGTTCACTGTCAATGTTGTTCTTATTAATACTATTCTATTAATACTATGTTATTTTTCTAGAAGTTATACTCCTACAAAGAGAAAAATTTCTTAGACATTATTATTAGCATTATTATTTTGACACCAATTTTATATTGGAAGGTAAGTACTGAAATTCTATTAAAAAAAGAAGGAAAGCACAAGAAAATTTGTATCACTTACTCTTGTTTTTCTGAAAGTGGTTGCGTGGTCGATATTCCTCTTGTTGCCTGCAAAAAGGGCAACGTTGTGTTGCTTGTATATTTTGAATAATTTGATGCAATACCGAGAATTGATCTCGAAAATTTTTGTAATTGATTTACTAACGCCATTCCACTGTCATAAATATCATGAGTATGGGACACCCTGTCCGAACACCAGATAAGTATTGCGGAAAATATCAATTGTAGATCAATTGTACTTTGTGCAAAAACTTTCACGGCATTCTTCGGCTGCTATACTGGGACGTTCCTTTACTGTGATAGGTTATAAAACGATTCCTAACACAAGTGACGTATCCCTACCGGACACGTGCTCTTCGGGCCACACGTTTTATGATACAAGACCAGCAAAATGATCAATGTGTAATTTTACATATCTTACATTTTTTCCAAATGAAATATTGTTTTTATTAAACGTTTAAAACCTCAGGCAACATTTATTTCATCTGATTTCAGTTTTACAAATATATATCTATATTACATATCTGTATAAATTACGGTCTGGTTATATCAAACAGGGACCGACACTCGCTAGGGAAAACTGCCCAAAAATTGAATCGTAAAAACCAATATGAAAGACAACAAATTTCTCGTTCTGCGGAACAAATAGAAATGAGCAGAGTATCTTTATCTTTATCTGAGACATTCAAAGCGTATCACGCATACGCTAAACATGAAGAAAACTTTCTTGTCTTCCATGTTCATTTTTCCCTTTCCTTTTCCGAACGGTTTCTTCTATATTTATTTATATGTTCGTGATTGATGCTATTGACAACATACAACTAAGGGGAAATACGAATAGTAATAGATATATGTATAATTCATTATGCAATTTTATAGAATTAAATCTTATTTATCTTCAGATATAAAAACTATATTTACCAGCTGAAACACTAACGCATATGCAGTATAATATAATCTACTTAACAATCTCGTTTTAGTTATAATATGTGATTAATTCTTTTGCTATTTCGCTATAAACAGTTTCTTGTGCATACAATATTTTTTTATAGTATTCTAATATATTGTTAGATATTGTAAAGAAAGTAAAGTACAGTTATTGAAGTTTGGGAACATTCAATGTTAACCTTGCTTCAAAAAATAATCTTTCGAATGAATGGGGAATAGATTTTTAGTATTATAGTTGGTATAATGTCATCATTGTTTACAATGTGTTAGAGTTAAAGAAATGAGACAAATTAATATTTCAGAAGCAAATTCAATATTTAAATGATGTTATTTTAAAATGGCAGATGATATGAATGTTCTTTTTATACGAGGAAATGGAAACGTATGTATGGTAATGGAAACGTAATGGTTTTAACATTATTTTAGTACAAGATCTTAGCATAATAGTAATTAACAGTATCCACTACCTTTTAGTCAATTTTTGAAAAATGACATATATGATAATTTGCAATAGTTTGATAATAAAATACTTGTATCAATATTAATAACGTATAATTTGCTATCTCAAAAGGATACAGACACAGCCAATGATAATGTTTGGGATGATAGTGCATTAATAGAAGCATATGATAAAGCAATATATTTAGCAAAAGAAGAAGTTATCAAGCGAATGGGAATGGATGTTGGAAATTCTCAACCGAAAGAAAACCTACAAAATCTTAAGCAGCCTAAACACGCAAGTAAATTACACAAGGTTGTGATTTTGATAGAATATTACAAATTTGATACAGAATATTATTAAATATATTGATTAAGAAGCAAATTATTTTATTTTGCTATTTACTTATATTTATTTGTATACACATCTTCTCTGTATAGAAATGGATCATAGGAGCACCTTATCGTGCAATATACTCAGAGGATGGAGAAACTTATGAAGCTATAATATCAAAAATTTACGAAAACAATGGCACGTGTTGAAGTGGTTACCACTTCTAAGAAAACTCTACATCTGGTCTTTTTTAGTTTTCTCAAGCACTGAAGCCATCGACAGCGTGTAGACAAAAGACTGCGACGAAGTCAGGCCATAAACAGTAGACAGGCGACGTTGGCTTCGGGGTTTTTCAGTTATTAGGTAACACAGCTAGCGTGCGGATCTGGACCAGCTCAAATTGTATTTTTACTTATTACACTTCTATTTAAATATATTTTCTACCTTACAATTTATCCACGTGTTTTCTCTGTTTACACACCGAATAACCTCAACAGGTTATGGGCCCAGGGCTGTAAATTGCAAGGTAGCAACGTGAAATGAATAAATTGTTAAAGTGTTGTGCTTAGTAAAATAAGGGATAGTGCTAAAATGGAATCAGCAAGTGCGAAGGTCGAGATGTTACGCGGCGAAGAAAATTGGCTCCAGTGGCGTTTTGTTATGCGTACACTTTTGGAGGAAGATGACGACCTGATCAACGTGTGTGAAGGGAATTTGTGTCATCCAGGTAACAGCGCGGAGAAAGAAATCGCTCGTGGAAGATTTTTGAAAGCAGATCGATTAGCGAGAAAATTAATCGTGACCTCAGTAGGAAAGAAACCGTTGGATCTTCTTTTATGTTGCACGACAGCACATGAAATGTGGAAAAAGCTGAATACAGTATATGACATGAAGTCGGATGAGAATTTAAATATGGTCCAGAAGCAGTTCTTCGATTTTAAATGGGAAGAATCTGAAAATGTCTCTTACAACCTATCAAAGTTGGAACTCATAGCGGCGAAGATGAAAGTCCTTGGGAGTGAAATTGGCGAGAAAATGCTGATAACACGCATTTTATCGGTGTTACCAAACAAATTCGATCATTTTCACAGTGCGTGGGATTCCGTGGAAGAAGAAAAGAAGACCTTAGACAGGCTTAGTACCAGGCTGATGACGGAAGAAATTAGATGGAAGAAAGACGACCAGGAAACATCGGTGGCACTGGTAACAAAAGGTAATAATTATAAAAGGGAACAGCAGAAGCAGTCAAGTAAACGTGAATACGAGAAACAAGGACCAAGTTGCTTTAACTGTGGAAAAGTTGGCCATCTAAAGAAGGATTGCTTTAGATGCTTTATATGCAAAAGGAAAGGCCACACCAGCAAAAACTGTTTTAAAAATAACAAAAGAAGCAACAATAGAGACAACCAGGAACCTAGAAACCAAAATCGGGATCACAGCGGAATTGGTCTATTAGGAAGTACCTCAGCGATACAAACGGCAAACGCTGATGTTTGGATAATCGACTCAGGAGCTACGGATCACATGACAGGACGACGGGAATGGTTCAGCGTTTTCGAAGAATTCGATAACACGGTGAAGATAGAGATCGGCGATGGTCCGTTCATGGATGCGTGCGGCAAAGGAAAAATCAGAGTAGAGACTTTTGTGGACGGCAAATGGGTAACATGTACAATGAACGATGTTCTATACGTACCAGGTATGAAAAGAAATCTGTTTTCGATTAGATCTGTCGCAAGAAGGGGCATAGATTTTTGTATTTCAAAGGAAGGGACCAATTGCATATTTTTACAAAATCAGAAAATAATAGCAAGAGGTTCTGTTATCGGAAATTTGTATAAAGTAGATATGCGAGTTATCATACCGTCAGTTTGTAATTTTAGCAATAGAGCGGAGTCAAACGCGGACACATTGCAGTTATGGCACGAACGGCTATGTCATCAGAACATCAGACATGTTAAAGAATTCTTAAAGAATTCAAATATGAAAGTTGTAGAGGATAATAACTTTTTCTGTGAAGGTTGCGCGTACGGGAAACAGCATAGATCGAGTTTTCACGAGAAAATCAATCGGGCGACTAAACCTCGCGAAATTATTTATACGGATGTATGTGGACCTATGGAAGTCGAGTCATTAGGCAAGAAACTGTATTTTCTGACATTTAAAGATGATTTTTCAAAATTCACAAAGATTTACTTCTTACGACGTAAGTCAGAAGTAATTGAAAAACTAAAAACCTTTTGCCTAGAAGTTGAAAATCAATTTAAGGATAAAATTAAAGAAATTCATAGTGATGGAGGGAAAGAATTCCAAAATAAAGAAGTCAAAGAATTTTTAAGAAGTCAGGGAATTAGGCACACGATTAACGTCCCATACACTCCTGAACAGAATGGTGTCGCAGAAAGGGAAAATAGAACAATAGTAGAGGCAGGTCGGTCGATGCTATATTCGAAACCAAATCTACCGCTGTTCTTATGGGCCGAAGCCATGAACACAGCAGTACATGTCATAAATAAGACGGGGCCGACAAGACAAGATAAGAAAACACCATATGAACTGTGGTACGGGAAACCGCCGAATTTAGAAAAGTTTAGGGTTTTCGGTACTGAGTGCTTTGCTCACATACCTGCGGAGAAAAGGACAAAACTTGACAAAAAGGCTAACAAAGGATATTTGGTAGGCTATTTAGATGACGAACGAGGGTATCGAGTGTACGTGCCAACAGTAAAAAATGTAATATTAAGCCGTGACGTAATATTTAAGCCTGAACTAGAAAATGCGAAATTCGTAAAATTAAGTTTACCGAAAATTGTCGAGCGCGAAGATGTGAGTGCGCAGAGCGATAGAGCATGTACGTATGAAAGTGCAGAGAGTGAACATGAAAAACAACCTCATGGAACTAGCGACAATGTGAGACAATTGAGAGATAGAGATAAGATCAAACGAACCGATTTTTATGGTAACCCAGTAACGTACGTGGCGGAAAAATTACCGGTGGATTTTAATGAAGCGATGAGATCCGAAAAGAAAGAGTTATGGGAAACAGCTATGAATGATGAAATGAAATCGCACCATGAAAATAAGACGTGGATACTTGTAGAAAAACCTAAAGATCAGAAGGTACTTAGAATAGGTGGGTTTTAACGATAAAGCTAAATCCGGACAACTCGGAACGATACAAAGCGCGACTTGTAATAAAAGGGTGTTCACAGAAAGAAGGCATAGATTATAAGGAAACATATAGTCCCGTTGCTCGGTTTGACACAATTAGATTAATGCTCGGTATTGCAGCCAAAAATAATTTACACCTCGGACAGTTCGACATTAAAACCGCATTCTTATATGGAAGTCTGAAAGAAGATATTTATATGAAACAACCTAAAGGTTATGATGATGGTACAAATCGGGTTTGTAAATTGCTAAAAAGCCTATATGGCTTAAAGCAGTCTCCAAGATGTTGGACGGAACGTTTCACAAAATTTATCTCGAACTTAAAATTTTATCAGAGTAACGCAGATCCTTGTTTTTATATTTATACAAAAGACGACAAATTAATGTTGATGACCATATACGTAGACGATGGACTGGTAGCAGCTTCAGACGAATCTTTAATTGATAAATTCTTCGATGATTTAAATAAAGAATTCAAAATTACGAGTTCGAAAGAAGTAAAGAGTTTTCTTGAACTTGAAATTAATAGGTTAGAAGATGGTTCAATATTCATTCATCAGAGTAGGTATATCGAAAACATATTGGAAAAATTTAATATGAATGAGGCAAACAGTGTTTCTACACCTATCGAGACTAATTGGAACGAAAGTAACATAGGCGATAATGATTGTAACGCACCATACAGAGAAGCCGTAGGGAACTTAATGTTTTTACAAACCGTAAGTAGGCCAGATATTAGTTTTGCAATAAATATAGCGGCGAGACACTTAGAGAATCCAAACCAGTATCAATGGAAATTAGTCAAACGAATTTTGCGCTACATAAAAGGGACCGCAGACATGGGACTCTTATATACAAAAGCAGGCAGTCTCGAAACCTTTAGCGACGCTGACTATGCAGGCGACAAAGAAACAAAAAAGTCGACATCAGGCGTTGTATGTAAGTATGCGAATGCGGCCATCGCATGGCAATGTAAGCGACAACAATGTATAGCTCTATCTACGACCGAAGCTGAATATGTCAGTGCAGCCTCAGGAGCGAAAGAAATTATGTGGCTAAAGAAAATATTTCTTGAATGTAAATTAGAGATCCTTAAGTATATGCTATGTGTAGACAATACTAGTGCCGTGAAATTAATTAAGAATCCAGAATTCCATCAAAGAAGTAAGCATATTGACGTAAGATATCATTTCTTGCGAGATTTATACAATAGAGGCGAAATTGATATAACGTATGTAACAAGCGAAGAGCAATTGGCAGATATATGTACAAAGGCGTTGCCAAAACCGAGATTTGAATATTTAAGGAAAAAGTTAGGTTTGAAAAGTAAAAAAGATATTAAAATGTAATTGTTTGTAAACATGTAGAATTTTTAGGGAGGGTGTCGAAGTGATTATTACTTCTCAAAAAAAAAAGAGGAAAAACTCTACATGATCTGTTTAGTCTTCTAGTTTTTTTTTTTGTGTAATAAATTAATTTGTATGGAAAAGAGAAAGGCGGCTGGCAAATGTACTTGAGAAGGCATTGACAAATTAATTTTCAGATATTTACGACAAGAGTTAGAAAATATTAAGAGATAATTTGTAAATTTGAGATAATTGTTTGTAGGGATGTAGAGTTTTAGGGATGTAAGAAAACTCTACATCTGGTCTTTTTTAGTTTTCTCAAGCACTGAAGCCATCGACAGCGTGTAGACAAAAGACTGCGACGAAGTCAGGCCATAAACAGTAGACCGGCGACGTTGGCTTCGGGGTTTTTCAGTTATTAGGTAACACAGCTAGCGTGCGGATCTGGACCAGCTCAAATTGTATTTTTACTTATTACACTTCTATTTAAATATATTTTCTACCTTACAATTTATCCACGTGTTTTCTCTGT
>NW_022883489.1:0-27078 GCF_011952255.1 Bombus vosnesenskii | reverse complement strand
GCATTGGAGATTTCACCTTTATTCAGTGAAACAGCAACTTCATTACTCGCTTATTCAATACGGCAATTGCATATATTTCATGGACATTTTAACAATGTTTTGAATAATTTCTAACGGTACAATTGTGATGAAGTGAAAAAATCGTGATAAGAAACAGAGAGAAAAGTTGCTCGTTAATGAATATTGACCAGAAATAAAGTAATTTCTAAAGAATATCCCGAAGACGTCGTAGATATTACGAAAGGAATGATTAATTTATACCCGCGTGTATCTTGCCATTACCATACTATTATTATTATTATTATTATTAATATTGTTAGTAGTACTCGATTACATTATTATTAATATTAATATTATTGCCTTATTATTATTAATGTTATGGAACCTCTAGTCCTAGGTTACTTTCGCTGCCACGAAAGGATAAGATTTTCGAATTTTTGACTATTACGTGTAATTCAAGTTTTCCTGTTGCGCATGCGCAGTAGGAAGAAAGTTAGCGGAACTCAAATCTCGAACTATAGAGAGTTGAAAAGTAGTAAAAGTAAAAAAGCACGAATAACATTTGTATTTGTGCTGGATTAAGTTTGATAATTGAAAATTGAGTTTGATGATAACATTTTTTTCGTATTCGCTTTGATAAATATTAGTTTTATTTAAAATTGAACAAAGCATTTTATGTTTTTCAAATACGGTACATAATCGTAATATCGAATTTTGTAAACTGATAGTAAGAAACTCTATAATTCGAGACTGGAACTTTGATCAAGTTCACATTGAACGTAAACTGACTTCATTTTGTTATTTAAGCGTGTATACTATACGTGTTTGTTCCTTCTTCTCTTGTGCGCAGGCTATAGCTTAATTACTTCCAATAAACGCAGTTATATCGAATCAATGACCGATACAAATTTAGATATTAGGATTATTTAAACAGGAGATTAAGAACTAAAAAGTATTGTTTTTATACTGCATATGTACATATGCAATATGAACGACAGTTTGTGTAATAATATGTACCCCTCTTCTTAGTTTACTTTTGTATATTTTGCGACATTTGATATTAATTTTATGAGGAACGTACTTACACTTTATCTTTGTAATTAAATGTGAAATGAAAGAAAAGAAATGACATGAGAAAAGGAAATTCGATGTATGAGTATATACGAATTGATGGAATTAAAATTTAACGCTATATTTAAATAGAAGACGTGAAATATCTTGTCATCTTAAAATAACTTGATCATTCCTATTCTTTTACATAAAAACACTTTTCGACTGTAACTTAAGAAACATGTCTGCTAACGTGAAACGTTCCAGAAAAAATTAACAACTTCCATTAAATTGGCAAATTTCTCATTAATATCGTAAAACTCGCGTTTACAAAGATCAGATCAGTGTACATAATATACAAAACAAATGCAGAATATATAAATATAGCACATACGTTCTGAATTATATTCGAATTGGGCAGGGTAACCAAGTGAAAATATGTAAATTTCACGATGTGTAATGTACACTTTATCGAACTTATAAGTAGTGTAGAAATAGAATATTTTACACGTAACAAAATATACAAACGACAATACACAAGTTAAATTATTTGTTAGATCCATGTATAACAAGCATAGTACAAAAGTGTTTTAGCTTTATGTACTGGTAATTATGAGAAATACCAACTTAATAGATGTATTTGGTATGTACCTAGTTAAGAAAACAATAAATTATTCTGAACAGATAAAGCATTTAGTAGCTTGTGAAGTATGAATTTTCGAAAACGTAAGTATTTTATATCTAAGTAGTTAAGAAACGCGAGCAAGGGAAATCAAACAAAGGAACAAAGTTGTTTTGTTTAAAAATATTTAATTTGTTGTTCTATTATCCGAGGTTAGAAGCGATAATGTACAAAATCTGAATAAATAAGATTCTTCAATATTATTGAATTTTAATTCTAGAGTAAAGTAATATATCCGCATATTTTATTTATATACAATATGTATAAATAATGATGTGATTTGACTAATTTTGTTGAAAGAATATTTGTACTTTTTACGTAAAACTTCAGTCTTTTACAAACTTTCTTGTAAGTAATAAACCAGTAAACACAATATTAATAAAATCTATTAAAATTATAAACAAACTCATAAGTTTTAATTTTAGTCCTTAAAGGTTGAAATATTTTGCTCCAATGTCGAGACATTTGTTTTAATCCAAAACATTACTATACTGAATCGATAATGTTGCATGTGCCACGAAAATGATGATAGTGTCAGATAACTTGTTGTGAAACGGAAAAGCATTGCATGTACATTTCTGTTGTTTTGTTGACCATGAGTTTGATGATCTTTTAAACTTGCCCATAGCTAAGAAATCAAACAGTATATCTAAACGAAATTCATTTCAAATTATTTTTTAGGTTCTAAGCTTTTATCTAATCTTTCAGAAGTTGCAAAATTTATTCCACAAGAGTCTTTTTTATCATAACCAAGTACACATCTTAAAACCATTTAAGTCTTCCTTAGTACTTTCTTCTTATCTTTAATAGTAACGAAAATAATTTAGATGAACGTTTTAAAATTGACACCCTGTATATTAAAAATAAAAGATATATTTTCTTCATAATTGGATAGGCTTTTCACAATGGCAATGTACAAATATCAAAATTGCAATTATACTATAACATATGTATATATATAAGCTTCACATTTAAACACAAGATTCTTTATTATATTTTTTTAATACCAATATTTTAATAATTATAACAAGGGTTTTTTAACAAGAGATGTATAACATTGTATACAAAGTTTCAAAAACCTATAGATAATTTCAGTTATGCTCTTGCATCATTAATTGTTGATGGAACTCTTACCTCAATTCCATCTAGTTCCTTAGACATTACTATTTGACAGCCTAGCCGTGACCTGAAATTAAATATTATATAACTGAATATGTCAATAAATATATTTATTGCTATACAAATTAATACTAATACACAATAAGATTTCTATTTATCCATTTGAAAATCAACATTGTAAATATGCTAATTCAAACATAGATTTGTAATGATTATAGGGTCGTAAATAAAAAACTATGAAAATTTATTATAATTTCAGTTTCGTAGTATTCAGAGATAGCGATTTGAAATTCTACATTGAGATGCAGATTTCGAAGTACCCAATACTAACCTGTTTTTACATAAATTTAAATAGAAAAATTCACTTTATAAAATATTAAAAGGTAATAGAATTAATAATGTGAATGATTTGATACCGATTATTATGAACTAACGTATCTGTTAATTCATATGCTAAATCCAACATGTCTAATTGTTCATCTGTTGGTTTGTCAGGAAGTGCATCATAAACTTCTTTCGAAAAGATTAAATGGCACGTACTACAAGTTAATGTTCCTTCACAAGCACCTATATCAATTATATTTTAATATTACAACATACTTATATAATAAAGTATCAAAAGTTAAAAATAATAAGAATATTAAACTTGATAAAAATTAAAATTTTCAAATATTTTCTACCTCAAAATTATTTATTTTAAATTAAGTAAATTATGCTTCTTTAAAACATACCATATCCATCTAAATCAATTTCATTATTTACTACTATGTCTAATATAGTATCTCCAACTTTCCCTTTTGCTTTGATTCTCTCTCCACTTGCTTTAACAAACGTTATATTTACTCTGAAAATAATACTTATGAAAGATAAAAATTATCTCAATATAATTATTTTCTTTATTTTTTGTGTTTCTTCAATTAATCTTCTCTTAATTATACCTTAATTATATGTATCACTTATGATAATAGGAATAATTTAAAAATAAGATATACTTGTCTTAATAATACATAAATAAAATTCGTATATCATATATTTATAACAGTGTTATATTTTTAGTTGTTCACTGTCAATGTTGTACTTATTAATACTATTCTATTAATACTATGTTATTTTTCTAGATGTTATACTCCTACAAAGAGAAAAATTTCTTAGACATTATTATTAGCATTACTATTTTGACACCAATTTTATATTGGAAGGTAAGTACTGAAATTCTATTAAAAAAAGAAGGAAAGCACAAGAAAATTTGTATCACTTACTCTTGTTTTTCTGAAAGTGGTTGCGTGGTCGATATTCCTCCTGTTGCCTGCAAAAAGGGCAACGTTGTGTTGCTTGTATATTTTGAATAATTTGATGCAATACCGAGAATTGATCTCGAAAATTTTTGTAATTGATTTACTAACGCCATTCCACTGTCATAAATATCATGAGTATGGGACACCCTGACCGAACACCAGATAAGTATTGCGGAAAATATCAATTGTAGATCAATTGTACTTTGTACAAAAACTTCCACGGCATTCTTCGGCTGCTATACTGGGACGTTCCTTTACTGTGATAGGTTATAAAACGATTCCTAACACAAGTGACGTATCTCTACCGGACACGTGCTCTTTGGGCCACACGTTTTATGATACAAGACCAGCAAAATGATCAATGTGTAATTTTACATATCTTACATTTTTTCCAAATGAAATATTGTTTTTATTAAACGTTTAAACCCTCAGGCAACATTTATTTCATCTGATTTCAGTTTTACAAATATATATCTATAATACATATCTGTATAAATTACGGTCTGGTTATATCAAACAGGGACCGACACTCGCTAGGGAAAACTGCCCAAAAATTGAATCGTAAAAACCACTATGAAAGACAACAAATTTCTCGTTCTGCGGAACAAATAGAAATGAGCAGAGTATCTTTATCTTTATCTGAGACATTCAAAGCGTATCACGCATACGCTAAATATGAAGAAAACTTTCTTGTCTTCCATGTTCATTTTTCCCTTTCCATTGCCGAACGGTTTCTTCTATATTTATTTATATGTTCGTGATTGATGTTATTGACAACATACAACTAAGGGGAAATACGAATAGTAATAGATATATGTATAATTCATTATGCAATTTTATAGAATTAAATCTTATTTATCTTCAGATATAAAAACTATATTTACCAGCTGAAACACTAACGCATATGCAGTATAATATAATCTACTTAACAATCTCGTTTTAGTTATAATATGTGATTAATTCTTTTTCTATTTCGCTATAAACAGTTTCTTGTGCATACAATATTTTTTTATAGTATTCTAATATATTGTTAGATATTGTAAAGAAAGTAAAATACAGTTATGGAAGTTTGGGAACATTCAATGTTAACCTTGCTTCAAAAAATAATCTTTCGAATGAATGGGGAATAGATTTTTAGTATTATAGTTGGTATAATGTCATCATTGTTTACAATGTGTTAGAGTTAAAGAAATGAGACAAATTAATATTTCAGAAGCAAATTCAATATTTAAATGATGTTATTTTAAAATGGCAGATGATATGAATGTTCTTTTTATACGAGGAAATGGAAACGTATGTATGGTAATGGAAACGTAATGGTTTTAACATTATTTTAGTAGAAGATCTTAGCATAATAGTAATTAACAGTATCCACTACCTTTTGGTCAATTTTTGAAAAATGACATATATGATAATTTGCAATAGTTTGATAATAAAATACTTGTATCAATATTAATAACGTATAATTTGCTATCTCAAAAGGATACAGACACAGCCAATGATAATGTTTGGGATGATAGTGCATTAATAGAAGCATATGATAAAGCAATATATTTAGCAAAAGAAGTTATCAAGCGAATGGGAATGGATGTTGGAAATTCTCAACCGAAAGAAAACCTACAAAATCTTAAGCAGCCTAAACACGCAAGTAAATTACACAAGGTTGTGATTTTGATAGAATATTACAAATTTGATACAGAATATTATTAAATATATTGATTAAGAAGCAAATTATTTTATTTTGCTATTTACTTATATTTATTCGTATACACATCTTTTCTCTATAGAAATGGATCATAGGAGCACCTTATCGTGCAATATACTCAGAGGATGGAGAAATTTATGAAGCTATAATATCAAAAATTTACGAAAACAATGGCACGTGTTGAAGTGGTTACCACTTCTAAGAAAACTCTACATCTGGTCTTTCTTAGTTTTCTCAAGCACTGAAGCCATCGACAGCGCGTAGACAAAAGACTGCGACGAAGTCAGGCCATAAACAGTAGACAGGCGACGTTGGCTTCGGGTTTTTTCAGTTATTAGGTAACACAGCTAGCGTGCGGATCTGGACCAGCTCAAATTGTATTTTTACTTATTACACTTCTATTTAAATATATTTTCTACCTTACAATTTATCCGCGTATTTTCTCTGTTTACACACCGAATAACCTCAACAGGTTATGGGCCCAGGGCTGTAAATTGCAAGGTAGCAACGTGAAATGAATAAATTGTTAATGTGTTGTGCTTAGTAAAATAAGGGATAGTGCTAAAATGGAATCAGCAAGTGCGAAGGTCGAGATGTTACGCGGCGAAGAAAATTGGCTCCAGTGGCGTTTTGTTATGCGTACACTTTTGGAGGAAGATGACGACCTGATCAACGTGTATGAAGGGAATTTGTGTCATCCAGGTAACAGCGCGGAGAAAGAAATCGCTCGTGGAAGATTTTTGAAAGCAGATCGATTAGCGAGAAAATTAATCGTGACCTCAGTAGGAAAGAAACCGTTGGATCTTCTTTTATGTTGCACGACAGCACATGAAATGTGGAAAAAGCTGAATACAGTATATGACATGAAGTCATGAGGATGAGAATTTAAATATGGTCCAGAAGCAGTGCTTCGATTTTAAATGGGAAGAATCTGAAAATGTCTCTTACAGCCTATCAAAGTTGGAACTCATAGCGGCGAAGATGAAAGTCCTTGGGAGTGAAATTGACGACAAAATGCTGATAACACGCATTTTATCAGTGTTACCAAACAAATTCGATCATTTTCACAGTGCGTGGGATTCCGTGGAAGAAGAAAAGAAGACCTTAGACAGGCTTAGTACCAGGCTGATGACGGAAGAAATTAGATGGAAGAAAGACGACCAGGAAACATCGGTGGCACCGGTAACAAAAGGTAATAATTATAAAAGGGAACAGCAGAAGCAGTCAAGTAAACGTGAATACGAGAAACAAGGACCAAGTTGCTTTAACTGTGGAAAAGTTGGCCATCTAAAGAAGGATTGCTTTAGATGCTTTATATGCAAAAAGGAAAGGCCACACCAGCAAAAACTGTTTTAAAAATAACAAAAGAAGCAACAATAGAGACAACCAGGAACCTAGAAACCAAAATCGGGATCACAGCGGAATTGGTCTATTAGTAAGTACCTCAGCGATACAAACGGCAAACGCTGATGTTTGGATAATCGACTCAGGAGCTACGGATCACATGACAGGACGACGGGAATGGTTCAGCGTTTTCGAAGAATTCGATAACACGGTGAAGATAGAGATCGGCGATGGTCCGTTCATGGATGCGTGCGGCAAAGGAAAAATCAGAGTAGAGACTTTTGTGGACGGCAAATGGGTAACATGTACAATGAACGATGTTCTATACGTACCAGGTATGAAAAGAAATCTGTTTTCGATTAGATCTGTCGCAAGCAGGGGCATAGATTTTTATATTTCAAAGGAAGGGACCAATTGCATATTTTTACAAAATCAGAAAATAATAGCAAGAGGTTCTGTTATCGGAAATTTGTATAAAGTAGATATGCGAGTTATCATACCGTCAGTTTGTAATTTTAGCAATAGAGCGGAGTCAAACGCAGACACATTGCAGTTATGGCACGAACGGCTATGTCATCAGAACATCAGACATGTTAAAGAATTCTTAAAGAATTCAAATATGAAAGTTGTAGAGGATAATAACTTTTTCTGTGAAGGTTGCGCGTACGGGAAACAGCATAGATCGAGTTTTCACGAGAAAATCAATCGGGCGACTAAACCTCGCGAAATTATTTATACGGATTATGTGGACCTATGGAAGTCGAGTCATTGGGCAAGAAACTATATTTTCTGACATTTAAAGATGATTTTTCAAAATTCACAAAGATTTACTTCTTACGACGTAAGTCAGAAGTAATTGAAAAACTAAAAACCTTTTGCCTAGAAGTTGAAAATCAATTTAAGGATAAAATTAAAGAAATTCATAGTGATGGAGGGAAAGAATTCCAAAATAAAGAAGTCAAAGAATTTTTAAGAAGTCAGGGAATGAGGCACACGATTAACGTCCCATACTCTCCTGAACAGAATGGTGTCGCAGAAAGGGAAAATAGAACAATAGTAGAGGCAGGTCGGTCGATGCTATATTCGAAACCAAATCTACCGCTGTTCTTATGGGCCGAAGCCATGAACACAGCAGTATATGTCATAAATAAGACGGGGCCGACAAGACAAGATAAGAAAACACCATATGAACTGTGGTACGGGAAACCGCCGAATTTAGAAAAGTTTAGGGTTTTCGGTACTGAGTGCTTTGCTCACATACCTGCGGAGAAAAGGACAAAACTTGACAAAAAGGCTAACAAAGGATATTTGGTAGGCTATTTAGATGACGAACGAGGGTATCGAGTGTACGCGCCAACAGTAAAAAATGTAATATTAAGCCGTGACGTAATATTTAAGCCTGAACTAGAAAATGCGAAATTCGTAAAATTAAGTTTACCGAAAATTGTCGAGCGCGAAGATGTGAGTGCGCAGAGCGATAGAGCATGTACGTATGAAAGTGCAGAGAGTGAACATGAAAAACAACCCCATGGAACTAGCGACAATGTGAGACAATTGAGAGATAGAGATAAGATCAAACGAACCGATTTTTATGGTAACCCAGTAACGTACGTGGCGGAAAAATTACCGGTGGATTTTAATGAAGCGATGAGATCCGAAAAGAAAGAGTTATGGGAAACAGCTATGAATGATGAAATGAAATCGCACCATGAAAATAAGACGTGGATACTTGTAGAAAAACCTAAAGATCAGAAGGTACTTAGCAATAGGTGGGCTTTAACGATAAAGCTAAATCCGGACAACTCGGAACGATACAAAGCGCGACTTGTAATAAAAGGGTGTTCACAGAAAGAAGGCATAGATTATAAGGAAACATATAGTCCCGTTGCTCGGTGTGACACAATTAGATTAATGCTCAGTATTGCAGCCAAAAATAATTTACACCTCGGACAGTTCGACATTAAAACCGCATTCTTATACGGAAGTCTGAAAGAAGATATTTATATGAAACAACCTAAAGGTTATGATGATGGTACAAATCGGGTTTGTAAATTGCTAAAAAGCCTATATGGCTTAAAGCAGTCTCCAAGATGTTGGACGGAAAGTTTCACAAAATTTATCTCGAACTTAAAATTTTATCAGAGTAACGCAGATCCTTGGTTTTATATTTATACAAAAGACGACAAATTAATGTTGATGACCATATACGTAGACGATGGACTGGTAGCAGCTTCAGACGAATCTTTAATTGATAAATTCTTCGATGATTTAAATAAAGAATTCAAAATTACGAGTTCGAAAGAAGTAAAGAGTTTTCTTGAACTTGAAATTAATAGGTTAGAAGATGGTTCAATATTCATTCATCAGAGTAGGTATATCGAAAACATATTGGAAAAAGTTAATATGAATGAGGCAAACAGTGTTTCTACACCTATCGAGACTAATTGGAACGAAAGTAACATAGGCGATAATGATTGTAACGCACCATACAGAGAAGCCGTAGGGAACGTAATGTTTTTACAAACCGTAAGTAGGCCAGATATTAGTTTTGCAATAAATATAGCGGCGAGACACTTAGAGAATCCAAACCAGTATCAATGGAAATTAGTCAAACGAATTTTGCGCTACATAAAAGGGACCGCAGACATGGGACTCTTATATACAAAAGCAGGCAGTCTCGAAACCTTTAGCGACGCTGACTATGCAGGCGACAAAGAAACAAGAAAGTCGACATCAGGCGTTGTATGTAAGTATGCGAATGCGGCCATCACATGGCAAAGTAAGCGACAACAATGTATAGCTCTATCTACGACCGAAGCTGAATATGTCAGTGCAGCCTCAGGAGCGAAAGAAATTATGTGGTTAAAGAAAATATTTCTTGAATGTAAATTAGAGATCCTTAAGTATATGCTATGTGTAGACAATACTAGTGCCGTGAAATTAATTAAGAATCCAGAATTCCATCAAAGAAGTAAGCATATTGACATAAGATATCATTTCTTGCGAGATTTATACAATAGAGGCGAAATTGATATAACGTATGTAACAAGCGAAGAGCAATTGGCAGATATATGTACAAAGGCGTTGCCAAAACCGAGGATTTGAATATTTAAGGAAAAAGTTAGGTTTGAAAAGTAAAAAAGATATTAAGATGTAATTGTTTGTAAACATGTAGAGCTTTTAGAGAGGGTGTCGAAGTGAATATTACTTCTCAAAAAAAAAAGAGGAAAAACTCTACATGATCTGTTTAGTCTTCTAGTTTTTTTTTGTGTAATAAATTAATTTGTATGGAAAAGAGAAAGGCGGCTGGCAAATGTACTTGAGAAGGCATTGACAAATTAATTTTCAGATATTTACGACAAGAGTTAGAAAATATTAAGAGATAATGTGTAAATTTGAGATAATTGTTTGTAGGGATGTAGAGTTTTAGGGAGGGTGTTGAAGTGGTTACCACTTCTAAGAAAACTCTACATCTGGTCTTTTTTCGTTTTCTCAAGCACTGAAGCCATCGACAGCGTGTAGACAAAAGACTGCGACGAAGTCAGGCCATAAACAGTAGACAGGCGACGTTGGCTTCGGGGTTTTCAGTTATTAGGTAACACAGCTAGCGTGCGGATCTGGACCAGCTCAAATTGTATTTTTACTTATTACACTTCTATTTAAATATATTTTCTACCTTACAATTTATCCACGTGTTTTCTCTGTTTACACACCGAATAACCTCAACAGTACGTGTGTTGTAAAATTTGTAGGTAATACCTTTAGCATGATGGTTATGTCAATTAAGAAATGTACTAAAAATACATATATATATGAAGTAAAGGCTTTCGCATAGTCTATCACAGTGTCATTCAGCAGGTCCTTAACTGGGCAGGAGTACCTGTCAATGTCTATGGGGAGACCCGTGGGATATAGGGTCATGAACCATAAACATGCATATTACTTATTGTTCATTATTAGCTGCTTGGAATATAATTCTCCTCATTAGACGAGTGATTATTACTACATATATCAAGGCAAACATTTATACATATACATTTATGCACGGGAAATTCTAATACATTGCCTGTAAGGACAGTAACCGAATGGCACTCAGTCATTCTATTAAATGACAAAAATTTCTTTTACTCTGTGTTTAGGCTATGGTAATACACAGAAAGTCGAGTTGAGTTCTCTTTTAGAATCAGAAGGTTTGCAAAGTCAAATAGCACAACAAAAGAAAGCTTTGGAAGAGAAATTCAATGAAGAGAACGATGAGACTTGTGAGACTAATTTTTCTACAAATGTAAATTCGAAAAAATATAATGTAGAAAAATGGATTGTGACTCTGAAGAAGCAAATGCGTATAAACATCACTTCATACCGGGACCATCTTTCAATTCGATGACTGATATAATGCCACCTGCACCTCCTTTACCACCACAATTAATGGCCAAGTAAGTACAATTTAAAAATTCTAATGGAATGCTGAATACTTCTAATATTAATAAGTAATTTGGAATAAGTTTAACATTTTATTTGGAAAAAAATACGAAATTTTAATAAAATGTACTAGATTACCAGATAATGATACAGACGCACTTTCAAGTATGTTGATGTCATGGTATATTAGTGGTTACATGGTATATTACACAGGTAATTATTTCATATAAGTATTTTATTGTATATTAAATTTTCAATGGACTATGTTATTTCTTTTGTAGGTTATTATCATGGTTTGAAACGAGCAAGAAACAATCAAGAGAACAGGAAGAACTGTTGATTATATCAATTTTTTCAATAACAATATAACAATAATATAAGATATAATAAAATATAAAACTCATTGTATTTATTTACTTCAATTATTTGAAATAAAGAACAGCTTTATTTTCATATAAGACTTTAAAACTTTTTTAAAAATAATTACTAAGATAAGAAAACATAAAAAACATATTTTTGATAAAATACACTCACATATATATGTCGGGTTATCATTAGGATTTAAGGCGCGTAATGATCCTTCGTTTGAATTAGCCATTGTTTTACGAAACAGAGAATATATTTACGCGAATAAACAAGATTTTACAAAATATTATGAATAATGAGTTTAATAAATAATAAGATTAACAAACGATAAGTTTAACTAATAATTAGATTAAAGATTAATAAGTTTAACGAACAATAAGAGGAACGAATAATTAGCCATTGTTTTACGAAACAGAGATTATATTTACGCGAATATACAAGATTTTGCAAAATATTATGAATATTGAGTTTAATGAATGATAAGATTAACAAATGATAAGTTTAACTAATGATTAGATTAAAGAATAATAAGTTTAACGAATAATAAGAGTAACGAATAATATGTTTTACGAATAATAAATTTAACGAATAATGAATTTAATTAACGCTATTAACAATGTTCCTGGGTTCAAACGAATCCACGGTCAACGGGATAACTTTTTACTATGCGTAGAATAATTTTAAACACAAAAAAATACGATTGCTAAGACACTCGGTAAATTGCTCGATGTATCACTTTCCAAGGCGATCACACGAATGAATATCTGATGAAAATCTTTTTCGCTATACGACTGCATTTGTTTGTTATATGCTCGCTGGAAACATCGAGAAGGTTCCAATCGTTGTTGCTAGGCAATTTCTGTCAAAAGTTTGTTGTATACTCTTTGGAAACATCGAGAAAAATTCAAACGCCGTTGCTAGGCAGTTTCTGTCTGGAGATTGATTCCTAATACAACGTGTGTCCCATTATATCGACATCTCTAAAGTACAATTCTATGTGATTTCTAGGGAGAACAATACAACCGATCCACACCTTCGTCAGGCAAAACGTTTATCCCGTGACCGTGGCTACGTTCGGCGACCAGTTGTCATCTCGAACCCACTTTCGCTTTCACAAATATCAAACAATTACAAATGACAATTGCTTAATTACAGTTATGATAAAATCTAGGCTAAAGCATTAGAAGGCTTCCTCAAAATTGCAAAGGGAAGGCTCCGGTTTTCCTTTCATCTCCGACATATATAATACAAGGATATAATACAACCGAACATTTTAAACTTAGCCTATAGCGCGTGCGCGCACACACGCGCACACACATGACACACATGACACACATGCGCGCACACACATGCGCGCATACACACATGCACACACATGCGAATGATTTCTCGAACGATAATGCATTTATTTATATTTTTCAATATCTGTCCTTACGATTGCGTATTTATTTGTTCCACGTATCATATTTATCTATTTGCATAACTGTAGGTGACATTTTTTTTAACAATTTTGCTAATATTTCATAACTTTTTAATTCATATTTCAAAGTGGTAACAGGTGTTTCTTTCTTTTCAAGTCTCCTCCATATCGGGCTTATTTCTAGTAGCCACGCTTGCTTACAAAGCAATTTTATATCTGCACAAGAATATCTTTCAGTACATTTTACTATGTGGTTTACAATATCTGTATTTTCTAATAAGTGGTTGCTAACGTATAATTTGAATATACCAAGTCGAGCAACTTCATTGGGTTATGATACGTATATTTGCTTTTCGAGACGCCTGAGTAAAGCTGCATCAATGCCCCTAATAACATATTTACAATAAATATTATCGTTCTATTATACTAATAATAATGAAGGAATACTTCAAACAACACAATAACATATTTGGAATTTGGAGAAATATTACGATATTTTCTACTTAGAAAACATTGAAATAACGTGATATACGTACCAAGGGGAATTAGTTGTAGCTAGAAGAACTACATTAGAATTCTCATTAGACACTAATCCATCCAATCTAGAAAGAAGTTCTGATCTGAATCTCTTTGCAGGTTCAGACAATATACAGTCTCCTTTATTTGTGGCGATCCACAATGATTGTATTCTGTTTCACAGCACAAAATGTTTCCGAAACGTACGTTTATTGTTACAATATACTTGACTAGTGGCTCTGAAATACTATCCTTGAAAAAACAATGGGGAAATTGGAGCAAAAGCAGAAGGAAATAAACAAAGACCTTGTTGGTTCGTAAAAATAAAATATGCTACAGGAAAAACTTTTTCCAACGGATTGAGATGCGACAAGCTTTAAAAGCTATGGCACGAATCGAGCGTTTGTCTACAAGAGCGCATTTTCGGTGGATATATATGTCGGAATGACATTGGGATAGGGTTGTCGGTGTTTGAGGAGTCTTCATTGAAGGTAGCCATCGTTGCGGTGTAACGAAGATACGATTTATTGACACAGGTATGATTAACACAGGTTTGACAATCTACCACGGCGGTGAGACGTCCGCGACACTAGTGACAGTTGTCTCCGGTTCAATAACGAATCCGCGGCCAACGGGATGACAGATGGGCGTTCTCGCTGAATCCAAGTCTGATTCGTAAAAATAATTGCTGAGCGTAAAGACGTTACTCTTTGGTCGACGGGAGCGCGTAAAAGAATGCCCGTCCCGTCCCGATGATGCCACAGAGGAAAACTATAATGGGGTGTGCTATGGCTACACGTAGTGTGCACATTTCAGAATACGCACACTTATACCAAGCATTACGACAGAACCTAGCGACTCGAACCTCGGTCCGTGAAAACCAGGATCAATTACGAGACACTGGACAAGGGTTAGTGAAGGCGTACAGAGCTATATTACTCGGTTTAGACGAGCCTACAATGAATTACAGCACAGCATTACTAATGAATACCCAGATGAAATGAACAGACGCGCCGTGAGCGACAGAATCTTGAAAGACTCGATACGGACTTTGTTCGCGGATTAAAATTAGAAATAGGACAAATACTACTGACCACCCGCCGCAGAATTTTATTGAAGCCGAGAAACGCGCCATCGAAATCGAAAGATACTTTCATGAGCACAGAACCCGTAAGGAACGGACCATTCGCCCCGATAATCGACCACGACCAGTAGCAAATTTCACGTCCACACCGCCCAGAGCGATTCAAAATGGTTTCGCCCAACAACCTAAAACGGCCTTTCGACGAGCACCGTTAGAAGAACGAGCCCAGGTACAATGTTTCAAGTGCAACGCTTTGGCCACAGATCAAACCAATGTCCAAATTTTCGAACACCAGGCCTACAACAACGAGCACCCCCAATCAACTTCGTCCAGATGGAAACGAAAGAATCAGGATCAATGCAACTACAGGAGAACTACCCACAGTGCTCCTTGGACCAGCCGGACAACCGAAACGAACATTTCTTGTCGACTCAGGGGCAGGAATCAACCTGCTCAAGCGAAAATGGACAGCAAGAACAGAACTGGTACCTGTGAAGAAATTCACAATGGGACACTCTGAATTCGAAACTTCCGAACGCGTCATTATAGATCTGTTTGACAAAAAGATAGACTTTCATATAATAGATGATGATTTTCCGCTAATAGAAGATGGAATATTAGGTTTCCCCGTATTACGACAGTTTAAATTCAATCTTTCCAACAACAGATTAAAACTAAATAATAATACTATTTTGTTACAACCGGCAACGACCATATCACCTGGGCAAGCCATATCAAAGACAGTGTACCTAGAAGGAAAACCGACTCCAGTATGCTTTATCAATGGTGGACGGGCTTCATAACTATAATATACTTAGGCAACACGCAAACAGCAACCTTACCGGAAAAGCCAATTGACCTAGAGACAATCCGCAGAAACACTGAGATTTTGGAGGACCAAAATCAATCTAAGAAGGGGGTATGTAACGTCAATTCATATCAGAGACCAGGCCACACACCACGGACAGGATGGCACCCAGATGTCTGCATATCCTTGGCGCGCACCCTCAATAGTCTTAAGTGCCCACCAGGGGGCCTTGGCATTTTTATAGTTAAGGTCCTTCGGACCAAGCGAGTATTTCCTGTCTTAAATTTCCCTTGACGCTTATTGTCTACCACGTGTTAGCTTAGAAAGTTGGTTTTCTCCACATCTGGTATGTTCCGTTGGCAACTTTCTCGCGAGGGCGGCTAAAACCCTTCCTGGTCCACCAACCGTCCTATTATCCACCGGAGATGGTGTCTACTGCCCTCACTTCCTTAACCAAAATTGTCATCAACAAATCCGATAGTCCCGTGTCCTTAGACACACCCACCCCTAGCTTTCCTCAGACACAGTATCGTCAGTAAAACTTCACTTATTCTGTATCCTTAGAATAGTCAACATATCTATGTCGGTCTCTTATAAGTCGCGTACTTAATGTATTGTTGTAACTAAGTCTTACATAACGTGGTTGAGTGAATTGTGATTTATGTTAATTCAGTGCGTGTTACATTGTGATTGTGAATTCATAATAAAGGTTGATTAAAACCAAGTAAATAGTTGTGTTACGACTCGACTATATTTTATTTTCACCGACCAACCCAAAAATTACGTGACACACACGTGTGTACGAGCCTTGGTTTTAAATGTCTTATAGTAGACACCGAAAAGATTATTCAGTTGGATATCTGACTCAACATCAATATTTTACTAGGAGATAACATGTTAAGAACACGTTGGTGGATGGCATGGGAGATGATGAATCAAGACATACTTCTGTGAGATACATAAAATAGTAGACAGAACGTATTTTGGCGCTTGGGGACAGCAACAGCTTTTTTTTTTATTTATTTGTTGGAATTACAATCAATTCTCGCGTGAGAATTTTCAGTAATTTTTCTGGCGTGGCGCAGTGACATGGCTGTTTATTTACAATAAGTTAATACTTATTATAGATAGGTATAATTTATAAGTATTATAAGTAAGTGCATATGCTTAATTTGGATAATTAAATGAATCTAACGTTTAGGTCTAGCGGGTAGTGCCTCTTCAGCCTGCGAATCTGGTCCGTCGTATCGAGTAGTCCAGTGATTAGTGGTTTCGGTGTTTCTTGACCTTTTGCTATATCTGTCGCTATATTTTGCTATTTCCTCTTTGACTGTAGGTATCTTGAGGTCGCGATGGATGGTTTCGTTGGTAACATACCAAGGTGTGTCTATTAAGGCTCTTAGCGTTTTCGATTGGAATCGTTGTAGTATTTCGATGTTGGAGTTACTTGCTGTTCCCCGTCGCTTCCTATATCCCTATATTCCGTACTTGCTTCGCTTGGTACTTTTATAATTTTCGCAGTTACAATAAAAAATTTAATTCTTAACAGATTAAAGATTTAACCTCTTGCTTTATAGTGTACAATAATTTTTTTTTTTGTATAGGTTATGTGATCCATAGTTTGAGTAAGTAGTACATATATATATATATATATATTTACGTGACAAGCTTTCATTTCAATCTATATTTAAGATTAATATTTTATCAGTTTCTGTTCGTAACAACATCGAAGTAGTCAAAAGTTTGAAGAGTATAATTAAGGAAGTTAGAAGCAAGAGGTTAAGAACAAATTCTGAAAGAGGTTATGTACAACTCAGTAGTACTGCTTTACATTACTTTGCGAATTACTTTTCAAGCATAAAAATAGTTTAACAGCCACTTATAGTTACTTCCTTACCATTACATTCATTAAATTCGTTTGATTTTGAAAACAAAATAACCACGCTGACCAGTCTCTTATTTAAAATAGAATTATTTTGTCATATGTCCAACAGTTTACTTTCTCTTCGTAAATATTATTAATAATTTTATCAATTTCGTATACTTCCATCCTTCGTATAAGTGACAATGAATCAGAAGAGTTTCATAGCAATATTGAACAACATACAGTCAACTACAACACCATTAGATACATCCACCATACAGTCAACTACAACACCATTAGATAACAGCAATACAATAGATTATAATTTTCTACGTGTCATTGATTCATCATCATCATTTTCCATTTTTTTAGCATATGTAAAAACGTATCTGACGTAATCTTACCTCGCTCTTTGAGTACAAAAATCCATTCAAATGAAACAAAGGGAAAAGAAATAAGAAAACAAACACTCACATACGAATCTTCATTACATAACTGTATGTACTCCTCGAGGTATAATTACTCAGACACGTTACAGCGTACCTTCTTCGTTCCCTGATGGCTGATGTTGATCGTTGACGTTTATAGTGAAAGAATTTCGTCAACGGCGCCATCTGGATCCCCGTTGAAAAATTAAAATAGCCGCAACAGCATCATTAAGCTCATCACCCAGAGTAGCTCTTGTCGCTGAGTCGTGGAGGAATTCTTATCATCAACGACATAAACTATACCAGTTCCGGTAACGTTCTTCAGATGGTCCAGGCACTCGAACTCGCAATATCGCTCTCCAACACGGAATTTCTTGCATGTCTGTAGTAAAAAGAAATCGATCAATTGTACAGATCAATCGTCACTCGACTGCTCGAGAATTCAGATCATCCAGAGAATAGAATAGAGACGTGGAAAAATGTAGTGCGATCATCGCAGTGGGGGGAAATAGGGGGATAGGGAGGCAAGGGTGTCCCTGATAGACATAGCGGCCACCAAGGCGGAAATCCAGAACACCCTGGCAAGGGAGAGCGGCTGCAAGCCGGAGGACATCCGGCTGGGAGAAATCCGCCCCGCCCGGAACGGACTTGGCGCCGTATGGATACGAGGTCCTGCCAGTGCAGTGAGGAAACTGGCCCAGGCTGGAAAGGTCGCCATAGGCTGGTCGATGGCGAAGGTCGAAGCCATCGTACGGAGACCGTTACAGTGCTACAGGTGCCTTGGGATAGGACAAACGGGGAAGACCTGCACCGCCAAGGAGGACAAGGGGCACCTGTGCTTCAGATGCGGCGAACCAGGGCACCAGGCGAGAGCATGCACTACTGCGAGCCCGAAATGCCTGCTCTGCGAGGCGCTTGGAACACCGTCGGTGCACAGGATGGGGGGACCGGCCTGCGCCCCCTCGAAGAAGGGAACGAAAGGAGCCGCCCGCGGATCCACGGCTGCAAGAGGCAGCGAGAAAGGCTCCCCGCCGCAAAGCGACCCTAAGCCCGCGAACAAGGAGGTAGGCACGGAGGAAGCCACGAACAAGGAAAGGCCACCAAGGAACTGAGAATGCGCATCCTCCAGACTAACCTGGGAAGGTCAAGGCGAGCACAAGACCTGCTCCACCAAACCATCCGGGAGAGCACGGTCGCCCTGGCGGTGGTGGCGGAACCATACAGAGTTCTGGATGGCCCGGAGTGGGTCGGAGACACGGACGGAATGGTTGCCGTCACCTGGACATCAACGCCCGGGGCGTTTGCCCACGGAGCCCTGCTGGAACGGGGCAACGGGTACGCCGCGGTCGAGTGGGCGGGGATGATGGTGGTGGGGGTGTACGTGTCACCCAACAGCGGACGGGCAGCGTTCGAAGAATTCCTGGACGGAGTTGGCGACTGCGTCAGGCGACGACTCCCCCGACAAGTGCTCGTCCTGGGAGACTTCAACGCGCACTCCACGGAATGGGGGAACGCCAGGACCAACGCGCGCGGCCGCACGCTATCAAACTGGGCCGCGGGACTTGGTCTTCTGCTAGTGAACAGGGGCTCGACCAGTACCTGCGTGATGTGCAGAGTGAGCTCCATTGTTGACATAACATGGGCCTCCCCCGAGGCATTCAGGCGGATCTCAGGCTGGAGAGTGGCCGAAGGGGTCGAGACGCTGTCGGACCACCTCTACATATTCATGGAGGTGGACGCACCTGGACCTGGAATGCCGACGACAAACGACGGGCGCGGCCCGCCGAGGGGGAGGCACGCGCGCCCACCACCCAGATGGAAAATAAAGGAGAGGAACGAAGACCTACTCCGGGCGGCTGCTATAGCAACAGCTTGGAGCTGGGAGGCCTCGACAACGACGACCGAAGCAGACGTGGAAGAGGAGGCCGAGAACCTCCGCCAAGCCATGACAGCAATCTGCGACGCATCCATGCCACGAGCCACACCAGGCACGGTGCGAAGCAGAGCAGTTTACTGGTGGAACCCCGGCATCGCGGAACTGAGGACGAGATGTGGCCGGGCCCGAAGACAGTACCTAAGGGCCCGCCGCTGGCGACGACGCGACGAAGAAGAAGTCTCCTTGCGCTACCGGACGTGCCGCGCGCAACGGCGCTCGCTACAGAGGGAAATTAAAAAAGCGAAGGACCGTGCCTGGTCCGAACTGGTTGAGACAGTCGAGTCGGACCCATGGGGGAGGCCATACAGGACGGTGACACGGAAACTGCGCGCGAAGGGCCGCCTGATAACGGCGGAAATAGAACCTGCACTGCTGACGCGGATCACCGGAACGCTCTTTCCCCCACAAGAAAACAGAGCGGCGGAACGGCCACGGGAAACGACACGACCGCTGGAATGGAGGGACGACTGGGAAGTCACAGAGGAGGAGATATGGGAGGCAACCAGAAGAATGACCGCCCGCAACGTGGCACCGGGCCCGGACGGAATCCCTGGCCGGATCTGGGGGGAAGTGATGGGGGTCATGGCCCCCAGACTTCGGCACCTCTTCACAAGATGCCTGAGGGAGGGAGTCTACCCCCGGGCGTGGCGGACAGCGAGGCTGGTCCTGCTCCATAAGGAGGGCCGACCGACGACCTCGCCGTCAGCGTACCGGCCGATATGCCTACTGGACGAGGTCGGCAAACTACTCGAGAGGGTAGTCGCCGCCCGCTTGGAACGACACATAGCGGGCCAAGTGCCAGGTTTGCACGAAAGCCAGTACGGCTTCCGGAAGGGGCGCTCGACGATTGACGCGGTCAGACGCGTACGAGCGATTGCGGAGGACATGGTCTCCCGGAAAGGCGTGGCGCTGGTGATTTCCCTGGACATCGTCAACGCGTTCAACACCATGCCATGGGACAGGATAGTGACGGCCCTGGAGCACTTCGAGGTTCCCAACTACCTCGTCCGATTGATCCGGGCCTACCTCGACGACAGGTGGGTGTGTTACGCCAGTAAGGAAGGAGAGGAAAAGCGATCCGTCGAGCGTGGCGTCCCGCAGGGCTCGGTGCTGGGCCCCATGCTATGGAACGTTGCGTACGACGAGGTACTACGATGCCCACTACCCCCAGGCGCGGCCATAGTATGCTATGCGGACGACACCCTAATCCTGGTCGAGGGTCGTGGCTGGCACGAGACGCTGCGCATTGGCGGAATCGCAACGGCCTGTGCGATCCGTGCCGTGAACGAACTGGGCCTGAGAGTCTCCCCTGCGAAGTCGGAGGCCACCTGGTTCTTTGACAGGAAGAGGCGAGGGACACCACCGCCCGGCCTATGCATAGACATGGCAGGTAAAACCGTCCGGATGGGGTCACAGATGAAGTATCTGGGACTCACCATCGACAGCCAGTGGACGTTCGAGCCGCACTTCGACTCACTGATCCCGAAGGTGTCAGCGGCTGCCAATGCCCTGTGCGGCCTACTACCGAACATCGGCGGGGCCGGAGACGCGGTGCGCCGACTCTACGAGGGCGTCGTTCGGTCACGAGTGATGTACGGGGCCCCAGTATGGGCGGACGACCTGATGGCAAGCCGTCGCAGCATCCTGCTCCTAAGAAGGCTGCACAGAGTGACCGCCATCAGAATCATTAGGGGATACTGGACGGTGTCTCACGCGTCGGCGTCCACCCTAGCCGCGTCCCCCCCGTGGGAGCTGCGGGCGCTGGCGCTCAAAAAAGATACACCCGCCGGAGAGAATGGCACCCGGGAGAAGACCCCACCGAGCAGGCGGCTCCAAACGACACAGGAACCGCCGAGGAGGACACATGGAACCTGTGACGATCCCAACTGATCAACGGGAGAAGCGAACACCGAGGCGCGGATGCGGTCCTACCAAACTGGGAGGCATGGAGGAGCCGCCACGGCCTCCCACTCACATTCAGGATGACACAAGTACTCCCCGGACACGGCGTGTTCGGCGAGTTCCTGAAGAGAATAAGGCGAGAGACGACAGACATCTGCCACCACTGCGGAGAGGGCAGGGACACAGCGCAGCACACCCTGGAGCTCTGTCCGGCGTGGGAGCTGCCCCGCTACACCCTGCGGCACGCCATAGGAGAAACGTGGACCCCCTCAGCGATTGTGGAAGCGATGTTGAGAGGGTCACAGGAATACGAGGCCGTCCGCCTCTTCTGCGAGCGAGTTATGCTCGCGAAGGAGCGAGCGGAAAGGGAGAGAAAGAAAAACTCTCACCCCTGCAGGATAAGACGATGGAGAAGGATGGCAGTCAGACGACCCAGAGCCGCCCCGCCACTACCCCAACGGACTACGACCAGAAGAAGTGACAGCACTAGGAGCAACGACCTCCCCCTAACGCCCACTCAATAGCCGGCTCGAACAAGAGAACGCGAGAAGGGGATGCAACTGAAGTTAATTCATAAGAGGTTCCTGGAGCACCCCTGTCACGCGCATAAGATGGTCATCGTGGAGTTTTAGTCGGTAGGAGTCCGACACTACTCTGCTGTTACGCGATTATTGCAGCAGCGGAGTGTCCATGAGGATTTCTCCACGTACAAAAAAAAAAAGAAGGCTACGTTCGCGGGTCGATCGAACACGTTCTGCGTCTTTCCTCGGCACCAGCGTCAAAACCACCCTCGACGAGCGCAACGCACTGGTGCACCTGCAATATTAACCACTGGTCTTTCCTTTTTCGCGCGATATTATATCAGCACCTATGATACCATTTCAAAGACCGCAATCAAAACATTAAATACCGCATTAAAGCCATACAATAATTCGCAATATTCATTCGTAAACGTTATTGTATATGTGCTTAATTAATCGTTATTATGTTTCGAATGATTTACTACCTCGTATTCCATAAGCAGATATATGGTTCATTTTCACCTCAAGTACGATATAATTTGTAACAAATATTTATAATTCACAATGTAAAATATTTATAATTCATTGGAAATATTATTCTATCACGGTATAGTGGTCAAATTTCACATAAATCACAAACATATGGTAGTCAGAAGCTATACTCACGACATGACAAATCATGATGATGTCATGAAAAATGGCGTCCGTCCATATATATTCAAACGCAACGAACAAGTTCGAACTTTTCGAGAATAAACGATTTGTTCGATAACATCTGTCGCGAGCTTCTCTTCCTTTAACGATAACAATTGACAACTAAAGCTCGAGAGGCTCGTAAGGATGAACAGCGACGAGTATCTAGAAGCTATGTACTCACCTGGGCAAGGAGACTCCAACACCAAGGACGTTGGAAGTTTCGAGAAGCGAAGATGGAAACTGAAGTAGCACGTCAGGTCAACTCTGGCAAAAACTGCTAAAGAAAGAAAAATCCAACTAATTTGTTTCCAACAATAAAATGAAATTAATTTGTTTCACAAATTATTAACTGGATATTATTCAAAAATTATTCAAAATTCGCTTGATTGATTCAGGGCCCGGGACACTTGGGTCATGCCATTTTGGTAATGGACGAAAATGGCAGAAGGAAGAACGACCGTTTTTTTCATATTTCTCTTTCCCCGGGAAACGAAAGAATGCCCGAGCACCTTGTTTCATTTCTTCTCGACATCAATTTCAATCTTTTTAAACGAAATATAATCTGAACGATGAAAAGTTCATTCAAATAATGCTCCGCGCCAGACACTCACGAAAATTAAGAAGAAACACGGAAAATTCGCGAATAAAACGGATTTCTTTGTCCCAGTGGGATAATAAATCTCGTACACGTATTGGTTTTTAAAATCAATATATCCACCAATGTGCACTCGTTTAACAAGGGTGATGGAACGTGCCAAAAATCTCTCAAGAGGGTCTTGGCAACGGAAGAGTCGAAAATGTCACAATTATGAATGAAAAATTCGAATAGTTGCTGATTTTACAGTCGAAACCGATAAAGAACTCCAGATATTCCCCCAATTAATTTACAATAAATTCGCGAAAATGATCGATTGCTGACGTCATTGTATTCTAGAAAGATTGTAAAACGATAAGAATTTATTGAAAAAACTTATATTCGATGATAACACTTCTAATAAGAGTACTAAGAGGAGCGATTCTGTACTCACCTTCCTGCCTCGAAGTACCGAACGCAATTAACCGTCCGCCCAGGATGGAACCGTTCGGAACTTTTGTAAGTCACTGCACGGCCGCTGCTTATGGTGGAAATGTAATAAATATAAGTACAGAGCGCGTGAGCGAACTAAAAACGCGATAGAGAAGTAGAGAGAGGATGTTCCGTCCTTGTCTAATGACGCGCACTTGTACAGGAAATATGTAACAGCGGTATACGAGCAGCGTCAGTGTCCACTAGTGTGCATGCTGATTAAACAAGGACAGGAAGTATCTATACATGGTGTTCTCTTTCTATTTCCATGTTGCATCCATCTTACTATACAGTACACACACTCAGCTATTCTATCATTATATTTGTGCGTTGCTTATGTGTGAACCAAACATTTCCACGACAACAAATCGTTTGTCTCTTGTTTGATGCTCGGTTTTCAACGGAGTTAAAAGAATTTTTTAAGAGAAACGTAATGGACGGGTTGTTTTTAAAGTAATAAACGGAAATTCTCGTATCCATTGAGAAACGATAGGCGATTTGAAAGTATCACTATGAACGGTGATTTATCGATGCAAGGTAGTATGAATAAGATATTTTATAATCTGCGAAAAAAGGTAAGGAATATTCTAGATTTTAGATTTTAGATTTTAGATTTTAGATTTTAGAATTTAGAATTTCCACGTCACAGACGAGTGTGTTTTGTTATTTGATTTGTAATATTGCTGCAGTTCTCTTAATAGCTGTTCGTTTCATGCGATACTCGCACATAGTATCTATGACTTTTGCTTCTAACAATTTTTATAATTAGGCTGTATCAAATATTTTTAACGTTCGTGTTTCATGAAAAATCATGTGTAACTCGTTGAATTCGCAAATGTAACAAAAAATTCCATGAAAAACCTTATATTATTGTAATTAAAAAATAATTATATTAGGAGGAGAGTCGTATTTCGGAACGTCATCGGAACATATTATACCTTGTATGTGATTATTTGGAACACAATGGGTGAGTATATTATAATTAAAATATATTCCTAGTTCCAATTCTTTTGAATAGTGTCAGTGACCAATCGAAATAGAAATCAGTGGACATCATGGAAAGAGAAGGCGAAACCAAATTTGAAAATTCGACATCGGTAATTCAGTAGTTAAGAATAACTCAATCGATAATGTAGATTAACTAGTTATAAACAAATATATGAAGTATAAATTCAAATTATTCTTATCCATCTAAAAATTGGAAATTAAAAAGCAAAAGACAAGAAATTATCTTCGAGGATTTATATAGTAAATACATTCTTTTGCCTGTCTTACCTAGAGATAAAACAGTTGTTTGATGGTTATCTTATAGTGTTCAGTCATTGCGAAAAATATTTTTAATTAGTTAAAAACTATAATTAATTAAAAACTACATTTTTTATGTATATAGACGTTAGCGATGTATTATTCCGGGAAGCTCGTCTATCTCCCGAACATCGGGTTTGCGACAACATCGATTTGGAAATTATCGTTGCAGAGTATGAAAATTATTACAAGATGAAATTTCAAAAATATCCCATATTGTGTAAGAAAATAACTGGAAGGGAAATGACGAGGGAAGTGACAAATGCAAGCAAAACGTAAGAATTTAAATTATTTAACGATATTAAACGGTATTCAAGCGTATTCAACGTATCGTATTACAATATGATCCAGTGTTTGTAGAAGTATTGAGACAAAAGCCCAATCTGTTAGTAAACAAGCGAGAAGTGAGCCTGTGAAAGAGACGAATCTACAGCAGAAGATAACTGATGACAATACGAATCATATTAATCTCGCAGTGACAGTGACGTCAATATTCCCCAATGAGAGTGATCGACGTTCATCAGAAGAGCTATTTAACGTCCCAATGGAACAATCCATGCAATCGAAGATATTGAAATGCATTGAAAAGCTTTATTCAGATAATCCGGAATTACGAGGCTGAGGACATCTCATGCGTAAGTTATTTTCGATTAATATACATATCGTAAAGCTTTTAAACGATAAAATTCCCGTCGATAAACCGTCCAACGTATATCGACGATGACGTGATTTCAGTAACGCTTCAAATATCAAATTACGTAACACTTACTTAATATAGAGAAGACGCCATTTTATCTTTGTATCATCACAGGAGATCATAGTAAGCAAATTAAATGTACATTGGGATGACGTTATAGGCCTAGAGGAATGTAAAACCGCTGTTAAGGAGGCCGTTGTGTATCCCCTTAAGTATCCTATCTTTTTTGATGGCCCGTTTTCCCCCTGGAAAGGTATTTTGCTGTACGGCCCACCTGGTACAGGTAAGATACTCGTATTCTTTTCATTTCTGTACGTGTTTACAAGAAATATACAAAACAGGGAAAACGAAGTTAGCGAAGGCAGTCGCGACAGAATGCCATTGCACCTTTTTTAACATAACTGCCAGCTCATTGGTCAGCAAATGGAGAGGCGATTCCGAGAAGTATATACGGGTAAGTTGCTTTGTCTATGTAAGTCTCTTTGTTCCTTTGTCTATGAAGGAGAGATTCTAGGTATAAAAAGATTTGATTTTATTTTTCGTCATTTATATATAAATAGAGTTGTTTGGAAAACGAAATGATATCATATTCGTGATGAGGCAATGAATTTAAGGAATTTCGAATATAATATTTAATGAATAATACATTTGTTAAACTGCACAGGTTTTATTTGAACTTGCCTATAGTCATTCGCCTACAATTATTTTTATCGACGAGATTGACTGGATCGCCACAAATAAAGGAGACTGTATATTGTCTGAACCTGCAAAGAGATTCGGATCAGAACTTCTTTCTAGATTGGATGGATTAGTGTCTAATGAGAATTCTAATGTAGTTCTTCTGGCTACAAC
>NW_022883488.1:0-25161 GCF_011952255.1 Bombus vosnesenskii | reverse complement strand
CAAGCGAAGAGCAATTGGCAGATATATGTACAAAGGCGTTGCCAAAACCGAGGATTTGAATATTTAAGGAAAAAGTTAGGTTTGAAAAGTAAAAAAGATATTAAGATGTAATTGTTTGTAAACATGTAGAGCTTTTAGAGAGGGTGTCGAAGTGAATATTACTTCTCAAAAAAAAAAAGAGGAAAAACTCTACATGATCTGTTTAGTCTTCTAGTTTTTTTTTTTTTTTTGTGTAATAAATTAATTTGTATGGAAAAGAGAAAGGCGGCTGGCAAATGTACTTGAGAAGGCATTGACAAATTAATTTTCAGATATTTACGACAAGAGTTAGAAAATATTAAGAGATAATTTGTAAATTTGAGATAATTGTTTGTAGGGATGTAGAGTTTTAGGGAGGGTGTTGAAGTTCACTTCTAAGAAAACTCTACGTCTGGTCTTTTTTAGTTTTCTCAAGCACTGAAGCCATCGACAGCGCGTAGACAAAAGACTGCGACGAAGTCAGGCCATAAACAGTAGACAGGCGACGTTGGCTTCGGGGTTTTCAGTTATTAGGTAACACAGCTAGCGTGCGGATCTGGACCAGCTCAAATTGTATTTTTACTTATTACACTTCTATTTAAATATATTTTCTACCTTACAATTTATCCACGTGTTTTCTCTGTTTACACACCGAATAACCTCAACAGTACGTGTGTTGTAAAATTTGTAGGTAATACCTTTAGCATGATGGTTATGTCAATTAAGAAATGTACTAAAAATACATATATATATGAAGTAAAGGCTTTCGCATAGTCTATCACAGTGTCACTCAGCAGGTCCTTAACTGGGCAGGAGTACCTGTCAATGTCTATGGGGAGACCCGTGGGATATAGGGTCATGAACCATAAACATGCATATTACTTATTGTTCATTATTAGCTGCTTGGAATATAATGCTCCTCATTAGACGAGTGATTATTACTACATATATCAAGGCAAACATTTATACATATACATTTATGCACGGGAAATTCTAATACATTGCCTGTAAGGACAGTAACCGAATGGCACTCAGTCATTCTATTAAATGACAAAAATTTCTTTTACTCTGTGGTTAGGCTATGGTAATACACAGAAAGTCGAGTTGAGTTCTCTTTTAGAATCAGAAGGTTTGCAAAGTCAAATAGCACAACAAAAGAAAGCTTTGGAAGAGAAATTCAATGAAGAGAACGATGAGATTTGTGAGACTAATTTTTCTACAAATGTAAATTCGAAAAAATATAATGTAGAAAAAATGGATTGTGACTCTGAAGAAGCAAATGCGTATAAACATCACTTCATACCGGGACCATCTTTCAATTCGATGACTGATATAATGCCACCTGCACCTCCTTTACCACCACAATTAATGGTCAAGTAAGTACAATTTAAAAATTCTAATGGAATGCTGAATACTTCTAATATTAATAAGTAATTTGGAATAAGTTTAACATTTTATTTGGAAAAAAAAATACGAAATTTTAATAAAATGTACTAGATTACCAGATAATGATACAGACGCACTTTCAAGTATGTTGATGTCATGGTATATTAGTGGTTACATGGTATATTACACAGGTAATTATTTCATATAAGTATTTTATTGTATATTAAATTTTCAATGGACTGTGTTATTTCTTTTGTAGGTTATTATCATGGTTTGAAACAAGCAAGAAACAATCAAGAGAACAGGAAGAACTGTTGATTATATCAATTTTTTTCAATAACAATATAACAATAATATAAGATATAATAAAATATAAAACTCATTGTATTTATTTACTTCAATTATTTGAAATAAAGAACAGCTTTATTTTCATATAAGACTTTAAGACTTTTTTAAAAATACTTACTAAGATAAGAAAACATAAAAAACATATTTTTGATAAAATACACTCACATATATATGTCGGGTTATCATTAGGATTTAAGGCGCGTAATGATCCTTCGTTTGAATTAGCCATTGTTTTACGAAACAGAGAATATATTTACGCGAATAAACAAGATTTTACAAAATATTATGAATAATGAGTTTAATAAATAATAAGATTAACAAACGATAAGTTTAACTAATAATTAGATTAAAGATTAATAAGTTTAACGAACAATAAGAGGAACGAATAATTAGCCATTGTTTTACGAAACAGAGATTATATTTACGCGAATATACAAGATTTTGCAAAATATTATGAATATTGAGTTTAATGAATGATAAGATTAACAAATGATAAGTTTAACTAATGATTAGATTAAAGAATAATAAGTTTAACGAATAATAAGAGTAACGAATAATATGTTTTACGAATAATAAATTTAACGAATAATGAATTTAATTAACGCTATTAACAATGTTCCTGGGTTCAAACGAATCCACGGTCAACGGGATAACTTTTTACTATGCGTAGAATAATTTTAAACACAAAAAAATACGATTGCTAAGACACTCGGTAAATTGCTCGATGTATCACTTTCCAAGGCGATCACACGAATGAATATCTGATGAAAATCTTTTTCGCTATACGACTGCATTTGTTTGTTATATGCTCGCTGGAAACATCGAGAAGGTTCCAATCGTTGTTGCTGGGCAATTTCTGTCAAAAGTTTGTTGTATACTCTTTGGAAACATCGAGAAAGATTCAAACGCCGTTGCTAGGCAGTTTCTGTCTGGAGATTGATTCCTAATACAACGTGTGTCCCATTATATCGACATCTCTAAAGTACAATTCTATGTGATTTCTAGGGAGAACAATACAACCGATCCACACCTTCGTCAGGCAAAACGTTTATCCTGTGACCGTGGCTACGTTCGGCGACCAGTTGTCACCTCGAACCCACTTTCGCGTTCACAAATATCAAACAATTACAAATGACAATTGCTTAATTACAGTTATGATAAAATCTAGGCTAAAGCATTAGAAGGCTTCCTCAAAATTGCAAAGGGAAGGCTCCGGTTTTCCTTTCATCTCCGACATATATAATACAAGGATATAATACAACCGAACATTTTAAACTTAGCCTATAGCGCGTGCGCGCACACACGCGCACACACATGACACACATGACACACATGACACACATGCGCGCACACACATGCGCGCATACACACATGCACACACATGCGAATGATTTCTCGAACGATAATGCATTTATTTATATTTTTCAATATCTGTCCTTACGATTGCGTATTTATTTGTTCCACGTATCATATTTATCTATTTGCATAACTGTAGGTGACATTTTTTTTACCAATTTTGCTAATATTTCATAACTTTTTAATTCATATTTCAAAGTGGTAACAGGTGTTTCTTTCTTTTCAAGTCTCCTCCATATCGGGCTTATTTCTAATAGCCACGCTTGCTTACAAAGCAATTTTATATCTGCACAAGAATATCTTTCAGTACATTTTACTATGTGGTTTACAATATCTGTATTTTCTAATAAGTGGTTGCTAACGTATAATTTGAATATACCAAGTCGAGCAACTTCATTGGGTTATGATACGTATATTTGCTTTTCGAGACGCCTGAGTAAAGCTGCATCAATGCCCCTAATAACATATTTACAATAAATATTATCGTTCTATTATACTAATAATAATGAAGGAATACTTCAAACAACACAATAACATATTTGGAATTTGGAGAAATATTACGATATTTTCTACTTAGAAAACATTGAAATAACGTGATATACGTACCAAGGGGAATTAGTTGTAGCTAGAAGAACTACATTAGAATTCTCATTAGACACTAATCCATCCAATCTAGAAAGAAGTTCTGATCCGAATCTCTTTGCAGGTTCAGACAATATACAGTCTCCTTTATTTGTGGCGATCCACAATGATTGTATTCTGTTTCACAGCACAAAATGTTTCCGAAACGTACGTTTATTGTTACAATATACTTGACTAGTGGCTCTGAAATACTATCCTTGAAAAAACAATGGGGAAATTGGAGCAAAAGCAGAAGGAAATAAACAAAGCCCTTGTTGGTTCGTAAAAATAAAATATGCTACAGGAAAAACTTTTTCCAACGGATTGAGATGCGACAAGCTTTAAAAGCTATGGCGCGAATCGAGCGTTTGTCTACAAGAGCGCATTTTCGGTGGATATATATGTCGGAATGACATTGGGATAGGGTTGTCGGTGTTTGAGGAGTCTTCATTGAAGGTAGCCATCGTTGCGGTGTAACGAAGATACGATTTATTGACACAGGTATGATTAACACAGGTTTGACAATCTACCACGGCGGTGAGACGTCCGCGACACTAGTGACAGTGGTCTCCGGTTCAATAACGAATCCGCGGCCAACGGGATGACAGATGGGCGTTCTCGCTGAATCTAAGTCTGATTCGTAAAAATAATTGCTGAGCGTAAAGACGTTACTCTTTGGTCGACGGGAGCGCGTAAAAGAATGCCCGTCCCGTCCCGATGATGCCACAGAGGAAAACTATAATGGGGTGTGCTATGGCTACACGTAGTGTGCACATTTCAGAATACGCACACTTATACCAAGCATTACGACAGAACCTAGCGACTCGAACCTCGGTCCGTGAAAACCAGGATCAATTACGAGACACTAGACAAGGGTTTAGTGAAGGCGTACAGAGCTATATTACTCGGTTTAGACGAGCCTACAATGAATTACAGCACAGCATTACTAATGAATACCCAGATGAAATGAACAGACGCGCCGTGAGCGACAGAATCTTGAAAGACTCGATAACGGACTTTGTTCGCGGATTAAAATTAGAAATAGGACAAATACTACTGACCACTCCGCCGCAGAATTTTATTGAAGCCGAGAAACGCGCCATCGAAATCGAAAGATACTTTCATGAGCACAGAACCCGTAAGGAACGGACCATTCGCCCCGATAATCGACCACGACCAGTAGCCAATTTCACGTCCACACCGCCCAGAGCGATTCAAAATGGTTTCGCCCAACAACCTAAAACGGCCTTTCGACGAGCACCGTTAGAAGAACGAGCCCAGGTACAATGTTTCAAGTGCAAACGCTTTGGCCACAGATCAAACCAATGTCCAAATTTTCGAACACCAGGCCTACAACAACGAGCACCCCTAATCAACTTCGTCCAGATGGAAACGAAAGAATCAGGATCAATGCAACTACAGGAGAACTACCCACAGTGCTCCTTGGACCAGCCGGACAACCGAAACGAACATTTCTTGTCGACTCAGGGGCAGGAATCAACCTGCTCAAGCGAAAATGGACAACAAGAACAGAACCGGTACCTGTGAAGAAATTCACAATGGGACACTCTGAATTCGAAACTTCCGAACGCGTCATTATAGATCTGTTTGACAAAAAGATAGACTTTCATATAATAGATGATGATTTTCCGCTAATAGAAGATGGAATATTAGGTTTCCCCACATTACGACAGTTTAAATTCAATCTTTCCAACAACAGATTAAAACTAAATAATAATACTATTTTGTTACAACCGGCAACGACCATATCACCTGGGCAAGCCATATCAAAGACAGTGTACCTAGAAGGAAAACCGACTCCAGTATGCTTTATCAATGGTGGACGGGCTTCATAACTATAATATACTTAGGCAACACGCAAACAGCAACCTTACCGGAAAAGCCAATTGACCTAGAGACAATCCGCAGAAACACTGAGATTTTGGAGGACCAAAATCAATCTAAGAAGGGGGTATGTAACGTCAATTCATATCAGAGACCAGGCCACACACCACGGACAGGATGGCACCCAGATGTCTGCATATCCTTGGCGCGCACCCTCAATAGTCTTAAGTGCCCACCAGGGGGGCCTTGGCATTTTTATAGTCAAGGTCCTTCGGACCAAGCGAGTATTTCCTGTCTTAAATTTCCCTTTACGTTTATTGTCTACCACGTGTTAGCTTAGAAAGTTGGTTTTCTCCACATCTGGTATGTTCCGTTGGCAACTTTCTCGCGAGGGCGGCTAAACCCCTTCCTGGTCCACCAACCGTCCTATTATCCAATCGGAGATGGTGTCTACTGCCCTCACTTCCTTAACCAAAATTGTCATCAACAAATCCGATAGTCCCGTGCCCTTAGACACACCCACCCCTAGCTTTCCTCAGACACAGTATCGTCAGTAAAACTTCACTCATTCTGTATCCTTAGAATAGTCAACATATCTATGTCGGTCTCTTATAAGTCGCGTACTTAATGTATTGTTGTAACTAAGTCTTACATAACGTGGTTGGAGTGAATTGTGATTTATTTTAATTCAGTGCGTGTTACATTGTGATTGCTGGATTCATAATAAAGGTTGATTAAAACCAAGTAAATAGTTGTGTTACGACTCGACTATATTTTATTTTCACCGACCAACCCAAAAATTACGTGACACACACGTGTGTACGAGCCTTGGTTTTAAATGTCTTATAGTAGACACCGAAAAGATTATTCAGTTGGATATCTGACTCAACATCAATATTTTACTAGGAGATAACATGTTAAGAACACGTTGGTGGATGGCATGGGAGATGATGAATCAAGACATACTTCTGTGAGATACATAAAATAGTAGACAGAACGTATTTTGGCGCTTGGGGACAGCAACAGCTTTTTTTTATTTATTTGTTGGAATTACAATCAATTCTCGCGTTGAGAATTTTCAGTAATTTTTCTGGCGTGGCGCAGTGACATGGCTGTTTATTTACAATAAGTTAATACTTATTATAGATAGGTATAATTTATAAGTATTATAAGTAAGTGCATATGCTTAATTTGGATAATTAAATGAATCTAACGTTTAGGTCTAGCGGGTAGTGCCTCTTCAGCCTGCGAATCTGGTCCGTCGTATCGAGTAGTCCAGTGATTAGGGAGTTTCGGTGTTTCTTGACTCTGTTGCTATATCTGTCGCTATATTTTGCTATTTCCTCTTTGACTGTAGGTATCTTGAGGTCGCGATGGATGGTTTCGTTGGTAACATACCAAGGTGTGTCTATTAAGGCTCTTAGCGTTTTCGATTGGAATCGTTGTAGTATTTCGATGTTGGAGTTACTTGCTGTTCCCCGTCGCTTCCTATATCCCTATATTCCGTACTTGCTTCGCTTGGTACTTTTATAATTTTCGCAGTTACAATAAAAAATTTAATTCTTAACAGATTAAAGATTTAACCTCTTGCTTTATAGTGTACAATAATTTTTTTTTTTTTGTATAGGTTATGTGATCCATAGTTTGAGTAAGTAGTACATATATATATATATATATATATATATTTACGTGACAAGCTTTCATTTCAATCTATATTTAAGATTAATATTTTATCAGTTTCTGTTCGTAACAACATCGAAGTAGTCAATAAGTTTGAAGAGTATAAGTAAGGAAGTTATGAAGCAAGAGGTTAAGAACAAATTCTGAAAGAGGTTATGTACAACTCAGTAGTACTGCTTTACATTACTTTGCGAATTACTCTTCAAGCATAAAAATAGTTTAACAGCCACTTATAGTTACTTCCTTACCATTACATTCATTAAATTCGTTTGATTTTGTAAACAAAATAACCACGCTGACCAGTCTCTTATTTAAAATAGAATTATTTTGTCATATGTCCAACAGTTTACTTTCTCTTCGTAAATATTATTAATAATTTTATCAATTTCGTATACTTCCATCCTTCGTATAAGTGACAATGAATCAGAAGAGTGTCATAGCAATATTGAACAACATACAGTCAACTACAACACCATTAGATACATCCACCATACAGTCAACTACAACACCATTAGATAACAGCAATACAATAGATTATAATTTTCTACGTGTCATTGATTCATCATCATCATTTTCCATTTTTTTTAGCATATGTAAAAACGTATCTGACGTAATCTTACCTCGCTCTTTGAGTACAAAAATCCATTCAAATGAAACAAAGGGAAAAGAAATAAGAAAACAAACACTTACATACGAATCTTCATTACATAACTGTATGTACTCCTCGAGGTATAATTACTCAGACACGTTACAGCGTACCTTCTTCGTTCCCTGATGGCTGATATTGATCGTTGACGTTTATAGTGAAAGAATTTCGTCAACGGCGCCATCTGGATCCCTGTTGAAAAATTAAAATAGCCGCAACAGCATCATTAAGCTCATCACCCAGAGTAGCTCTTGTCGCTGAGTCGTGGAGGAATTTTTATCATCAACGACATAAACTATACCAGTTCCGGTAACGTTCTTCAGATGGTCCAGGCACTCGAACTCGCAATATCGCTCTCCAACACGGAATTTCTTGCATGTCTGTAGTAAAAAGAAATCGATCAATTGTACAGATCAATCGTCACTCGACTGCTCGAGAATTCAGATCATCCAGAGAATAGAATAGAGACGTGGAAAAATGTAGTGCGATCATCGCAGTGGGAGGAAATAGGGGGATAGGGAGGCAAGGGTGTCCCTGATAGACATAGCGGCCACCAAGGCGGAAATCCAGAACACCCTGGCAAGGGAGAGCGGCTGCAAGCCGGAGGACATCCGGCTGGGAGAAATCCGCCCCGCCCGGAACGGACTTGGCGCCGTATGGATACGAGGTCCTGCCAGTGCAGTGAGGAAACTGGCCCAGGCTGGAAAGGTCGCCATAGGCTGGTCGATGGCGAAGGTCGAAGCCATCGTACGGAGACCGTTACAGTGCTACAGGTGCCTTGGGATAGGACAAACGGGGAAGACCTGCACCGCCAAGGAGGACAAGGGGCACCTGTGCTTCAGATGCGGCGAACCAGGGCACCAGGCGAGAGCATGCACTACTGCGAGCCCGAAATGCCTGCTCTGCGAGGCGCTTGGAACACCGTCGGTGCACAGGATGGGGGGGCCGGCCTGCGCCCCCTCGAAGAAGGGAACGAAAGGAGCCGCCCGCGGATCCACGGCTGCAAGAGGCAGCGAGAAAGGCTCCCCGCCGCAAAGCGACCCTAAGCCCGCGAACAAGGAGGTAGGCACGGAGGAAGCCACGAACAAGGAAAGGCCACCAAGGAACTGAGAATGCGCATCCTCCAGACTAACCTGGGAAGGTCAAGGCGAGCACAAGACCTGCTCCACCAAACCATCCGGGAGAGCACGGTCGCCCTGGCGGTGGTGGCGGAACCATACAGAGTTCTGGATGGCCCGGAGTGGGTCGGAGACACGGACGGAATGGTTGCCGTCACCTGGACATCAACGCCCGGGGCGTTTGCCCACGGAGCCCTGCTGGAACGGGGCAACGGGTACGCCGCGGTCGAGCGGGCAGGGATGATGGTGGTGGGGGTGTACGTGTCACCCAACAGCGGACGGGCAGCGTTCGAAGAATTCCTGGACGGAGTTGGCGACTGCGTCAGGCGACGACTCCCCCGACAAGTGCTCGTCCTGGGAGACTTCAACGCGCACTCCACGGAATGGGGGAACGCCAGGACCAACGCGCGCGGCCGCACGCTATCAAACTGGGCCGCGGGACTTGGTCTTCTGCTAGTGAACAGGGGCTCGACCAGTACCTGCGTGATGTGCAGAGTGAGCTCCATTGTTGACATAACATGGGCCTCCCCCGAGGCATTCAGGCGGATCTCAGGCTGGAGAGTTGCCGAAGGGGTCGAGACGCTGTCGGACCACCTCTACATATTCATGGAGGTGGACGCACCTGGACCTGGAATGCCGACGACAAACGACGGGCGCGGCCCGCCGAGGGGGAGGCACGCGCGCCCACCACCCAGATGGAAAATAAAGGAGAGGAACGAAGACCTACTCCGGGCGGCTGCTATAGCAACAGCTTGGAGCTGGGAGGCCTCGACAACGACGACCGAAGCAGACGTGGAAGAGGAGGCCGAGAACCTCCGCCAAGCCATGACAGCAATCTGCGACGCATCCATGCCACGAGCCACACCAGGCACGGTGCGAAGCAGAGCAGTTTACTGGTGGAACCCCGGCATCGCGGAACTGAGGACGAGATGTAGCCAGGCCCGAAGACAGTACCTAAGGGCCCGCCGCTGGCGACGACGCGACGAAGAAGAAGTCTCCTTGCGCTACCGGACGTGCCGCGCGCAACGGCGCTCGCTACAGAGGGAAATTAAAAAAGCGAAGGACCGTGCCTGGTCCGAACTGGTTGAGACAGTCGAGTCGGACCCATGGGGGGGGCCATACAGGACGGTGACACGGAAACTGCGCGCGAAGGGCCGCCTGATAACGGCGGAAATAGAACCTGCACTGCTGACGCGGATCACCGGAACGCTCTTTCCCCCACAAGAAAGCAGAGCGGCGGAACGGCCACGGGAAACGACACGACCGCTGGAATGGAGGGACGACTGGGAAGTCACAGAGGAGGAGATATGGGAGGCAACCAGAAGAATGACCGCCCGCAACGTGGCACCGGGCCCGGACGGAATCCCTGGCCGGATCTGGGGGGAAGTGATGGGGGCCATGGCCCCCAGACTCCGGCACCTCTTCACAAGATGCCTGAGGGAGGGAGTCTACCCCCGGGCGTGGCGGACAGCGAGGCTGGTCCTGCCCCATAAGGAGGGCCGACCGACGACCTCGCCGTCAGCGTACCGGCCGATATGCCTACTGGACGAGGTCGGCAAACTACTCGAGAGGGTAGTCGCCGCCCGCTTGGAACGACACATAGCGGGCCAAGTGCCAGGTTGGCACGAAAGCCAGTACGGCTTCCGGAAGGGGCGCTCGACGATTGACGCGGTCAGACGCGTACGAGCGATTGCGGAGGACATGGTCTCCCGGAAAGGCGTGGCGCTGGTGATTTCCCTGGACATCGTCAACGCGTTCAACACCATGCCATGGGACAGGATAGTGACGGCCCTGGAGCACTTCGAGGTTCCCAACCACCTCGTCCGATTGATCCGGGCCTACCTCGACGACAGGTGGGTGTGTTACGCCAGTAAGGAAGGAGAGGAAAAGCGATCCGTCGAGCGTGGCGTCCCGCAGGGCTCGGTGCTGGGCCCCATGCTATGGAACGTTGCGTACGACGCGGTACTACGATGCCCACTACCCCCAGGCGCGGCCATAGTATGCTATGCGGACGACACCCTAATCCTGGTCGAGGGTCGTGGCTGGCACGAGACGCTGCGCATTGGCGGAATCGCAACGGCCTGTGCGATCCGTGCCGTGAACGAACTGGGCCTGAGAGTCTCCCCTGCGAAGTCGGAGGCCACCTGGTTCTTTGACAGGAAGAGGCGAGGGACACCACCGCCCGGCCTATGCATAGACATGGCAGGTAAAACCGTCCGGATGGGGTCACAGATGAAGTATCTGGGACTCACCATCGACAGCCAGTGGACGTTCGAGCCGCACTGCGACTCACTGATCCCGAAGGTGTCAGCGGCTGCCAATGCCCTGTGCGGCCTACTACCGAACATCGGCGGGGCCGGAGACGCGGTGCGCCGACTCTACGAGGGCGTCGTTCGGTCACGAGGGATGTACGGGGCCCCAGTATGGGCGGACGACCTGATGGCAAGCCGTCGCAGCATCCTGCTCCTAAGAAGGCTGCACAGAGTGACCGCCATCAGAATCATTAGGGGATACTGGACGGTGTCTCACGCGTCGGCGTCCACCCTAGCCGCGTCCCCCCCGTGGGAGCTGCGGGCGCTGGCGCTCAAAAAGAGATACACCCGCCGGAGAGAATGGCACCCGGGAGAAGACCCCACCGAGCAGGCGGCTCCAAACGACACAGGAACCGCCGAGGAGGACACATGGAACCTGTGACGATCCCAACTGATCAACGGGAGAAGCGAACACCGAGGCGCGGATGCGGTCCTACCAAACTGGGAGGCATGGAGGAGCCGCCACGGCCTCCCACTCACATTCAGGATGACACAAGTACTCCCGGACACGGCGTGTTCGGCGAGTTCCTGAAGAGAATAAGGCGAGAGACGACAGACATCTGCCACCACTGCGGAGAGGGCAGGGACACAGCGCAGCACACCCTGGAGCTCTGTCCGGCGTGGGAGCTGCCCCGCTACACCCTGCGGCACGCCATAGGAGAAACGTGGACCCCCCCAGCGATTGTGGAAGCGATGTTGAGAGGGTCACAGGAATACGAGGCCGTCCGCCTCTTCTGCGAGCGAGTTATGCTCGCGAAGGAGCGAGCGGAAAGGGAGAGAAAGAAAAACTCTCACCCCTGCAGGATAAGACGATGGAGAAGGATGGCAGTCAGACGACCCAGAGCCGCCCCGCCACTACCCCAACGGACTACGACCAGAAGAAGTGACAGCACTAGGAGCAACGACCTCCCCCGAACGCCCACTCAATAGCCGGCTCGAACAAGAGAACGCGAGAAGGGGATGCAACTGAAGTTAATTCATAAGAGGTTCCTGGAGCACCCCTGTCACGCGCATAAGATGGTCATCGTGGAGTTTTAGTCGGTAGGAGTCCGACACTACTCTGCTGTTACGCGATTATTGCAGCAGCGGAGTGTCCATGAGGATTTCTCCACGTACAAAAAAAAAAAGAAGGCTACGTTCGCGGGTCGATCGAACACGTTCTGCGTCTTTCCTCGGCACCAGCGTCAAAACCACCCTCGACGAGCGCAACGCACTGGTGCACCTGCAATATTAACCACTGGTCTTTCCTTTTTCGCGCGATATTATATCAGCACCTATGATACCATTTCAAAGACCGCAATCAAAACATTAAATACCGCATTAAAGCCATACACTAATTCGCAATATTCATTCGTAAACGTTATTGTATATGTGCTTAATTAATCGTTATTATGTTTCGAATGATTTACTACCTCATATTCCATAAGCAGATATATGGTTCATTTTCACCTCAAGTACGATATAATTTGTAACAAATATTTATAATTCACAATGTAAAATATTTATAATTCATTGGAAATATTATTCTATCACGGTATAGTGGTCAAATTTCACATAAATCACAAACATATGGTAGTCAGAAGCTATACTCACGACATGACAAATCATGATGATGTCATGAAAAATGGCGTCCGTCCATATATATTCAAACGCAACGAACAAGTTCGAACTTTTCGAGAATAAACGATTTGTTCGATAACATCTGTCGCGAGCTTCTCTTCCTTTAACGATAACAATTGACAACTAAAGCTCGAGAGGCTCGTAAGGATGAACAGCGACGAGTATCTAGAAGCTATGTACTCACCTGGGCAAGGAGACTCCAACACCAAGGACGTTGGAAGTTTCGAGAAGCGAAGATGGAAACTGAAGTAGCACGTCAGGTCAACTCTGGCAAAAACTGCTAAAGAAAGAAAAATCCAACTAATTTGTTTCCAACAATAAAATGAAATTAATTTGTTTCACAAATTATTAACTGGATATTATTCAAAAATTATTCAAAATTCGCTTGATTGATTCAGGGCCCGGGACACTTGGGTCATGCCATTTTGGTAATGGACGAAAATGGCAGAAGGAAGAACGACCGTTTTTTTCATATTTCTCTTTCCCCGGGAAACGAAAGAATGCCCGAGCACCTTGTTTCATTTCTTCTCGACATCAATTTCAATCTTTTTAAACGAAATATAATCTGAACGATGAAAAGTTCATTCAAATAATGCTCCGCGCCAGACACTCACGAAAATTAAGAAGAAACACGGAAAATTCGCGAATAAAACGGATTTCTTTGTCCCAGTGAGATAATAAATCTCGTACACGTATTGGTTTTTAAAATCAATATATCCACCAATGTGCACTCGTTTAACAAGGGTGATGGAACGTGCCAAAAATCTCTCAAGAGGGTCTTGGCAACGGAAGAGTCGAAAATGTCACAATTATGAATGAAAAATTCGAATAGTTGCTGATTTTACAGTCGAAACCGATAAAGAACTCCAGATATTCCCCCAATTAATTTACAATAAATTCGCGAAAATGATCGATTGCTGACGTCATTGTATTCTAGAAAGATTGTAAAACGATAAGAATTTATTGAAAAAACTTATATTCGATGATAACACTTCTAATAAGAGTACTAAGAGGAGCGATTCTGTACTCACCTTCCTGCCTCGAAGTACCGAACGCAATTAACCGTCCGCCCAGGATGGAACCGTTCGGAACTTTTGTAAGTCACTGCACGGCCGCTGCTTATGGTGGAAATGTAATAAATATAAGTACAGAGCGCGTGAGCGAACTAAAAACGCGATAGAGAAGTAGAGAGAGGATGTTCCGTCCTTGTCTAATGACGCGCACTTGTACAGGAAATATGTAACAGCGGTATACGAGCAGCGTCAGTGTCCACTAGTGTGCATGCTGATTAAACAAGGACAGGAAGTATCTATACATGGTGTTCTCTTTCTATTTCCATGTTGCATCCATCTTACTATACAGTACACACACTCAGCTATTCTATCATTATATTTGTGCGTTGCTTATGTGTGAACCAAACATTTCCACGACAACAAATCGTTTGTCTCTTGTTTGATGCTCGGTTTTCAACGGAGTTAAAAGAATTTTTTAAGAGAAACGTAATGGACGGGTTGTTTTTAAAGTAATAAACGGAAATTCTCGTATCCATTGAGAAACGATAGGCGATTTGAAAGTATCACTATGAACGGTGATTTATCGATGCAAGGTAGTATGAATAAGATATTTTATAATCTGCGAAAAAAGGTAAGGAATATTCTAGATTTTAGATTTTAGATTTTAGATTTTAGATTTTAGAATTTAGAATTTCCACGTCACAGACGAGTGTGTTTTGTTATTTGATTTGTAATATTGCTGCAGTTCTCTTAATAGCTGTTCGTTTCATGCGATACTCGCACATAGTATCTATGACTTTTGCTTCTAACAATTTTTATAATTAGGCTGTATCAAATATTTTTAACGTTCGTGTTTCATGAAAAATCATGTGTAACTCGTTGAATTCGCAAATGTAACAAAAAATTCCATGAAAAACCTTATATTATTGTAATTAAAAAATAATTATATTAGGAGGAGAGTCGTATTTCGGAACGTCATCGGAACATATTATACCTTGTATGTGATTATTTGGAACACAATGGGTGAGTATATTATAATTAAAATATATTCCTAGTTCCAATTCTTTTGAATAGTGTCAGTGACCAATCGAAATAGAAATCAGTGGACATCATGGAAAGAGAAGGCGAAACCAAATTTGAAAATTCGACATCGGTAATTCAGTAGTTAAGAATAACTCAATCGATAATGTAGATTAACTAGTTATAAACAAATATATGAAGTATAAATTCAAATTATTCTTATCCATCTAAAAATTGGAAATTAAAAAGCAAAAGACAAGAAATTATCTTCGAGGATTTATATAGTAAATACATTCTTTTGCCTGTCTTACCTAGAGATAAAACAGTTGTTTGATGGTTATCTTATAGTGTTCAGTCATTGCGAAAAATATTTTTAATTAGTTAAAAACTATAATTAATTAAAAACTACATTTTTTTATGTATATAGACGTTAGCGATGTATTATTCCGGGAAGCTCGTCTATCTCCCGAACATCGGGTTTGCGACAACATCGATTTGGAAATTATCGTTGCAGAGTATGAAAATTATTACAAGATGAAATTTCAAAAATATCCCATATTGTGTAAGAAAATAACTGGAAGGGAAATGACGAGGGAAGTGACAAATGCAAGCAAAACGTAAGAATTTAAATTATTTAACGATATTAAACGGTATTCAACGTATTCAACGTATCGTATTACAATATGATCCAGTGTTTGTAGAAGTATTGAGACAAAAGCCCAATCTGTTAGTAAACAAGCGAGAAGTGAGCCTGTGAAAGAGACGAATCTACAGCAGAAGATAACTGATGACAATACGAATCATATTAATCTCGCAATGACAGTGACGTCAATATTCCCCAATGAGAGTGATGGACGTTCATCAGAAGAGCTATTTAACGTCCCAATGGAACAATCCATGCAATCGAAGATATTGAAATGCATTGAAAAGCTTTATTCAGATAATCCGGAATTACGAGGCTGAGGACATCTCATGCGTAAGTTATTTTCGATTAATATACATATCGTAAAGCTTTTAAACGATAAAATTCCCGTCGATAAACCGTCCAACGTATATCGACGATGACGTGATTTCAGTAACGCTTCAAATATCAAATTACGTAACACTTACTTAATATAGAGAAGACGCCATTTTATCTTTGTATCATCACAGGAGATCATAGTAAGCAAATTAAATGTACATTGGGATGACGTTATAGGCCTAGAGGAATGTAAAACCGCTGTTAAGGAAGCCGTTGTGTATCCCCTTAAGTATCCTATCTTTTTTGATGGCCCGTTTTCCCCCTGGAAAGGTATTTTGCTGTACGGCCCACCTGGTACAGGTAAGATACTCGTATTCTTTTCATTTCTGTACGTGTTTACAAGAAATATACAAAACAGGGAAAACGAAGTTAGCGAAGGCAGTCGCGACAGAATGCCATTGCACCTTTTTTAACATAACTGCCAGCTCATTGGTCAGCAAATGGAGAGGCGATTCCGAGAAGTATATACGTGTAAGTTGCTTTGTCTATGTAAGTCTCTTTGTTCCTTTGTCTATGAAGGAGAGATTCTAGGTATAAAAAGATTTGATTTTATTTTTCGTCATTTATATATAAATAGAATAGTTGTTTGGAAAACGAAATGATATCATATTCGTGATGAGGCAATGAATTTAAGGAATTTCGAATATAATATTTAATGAATAATACATTTGTTAAACTGAACAGGTTTTATTTGAACTTGCCTATAGTCATTCGCCTACAATTATTTTTATCGACGAGATTGACTGGATCGCCACAAATAAAGGAGACTGTATATTGTCTGAACCTGCAAAGAGATTCAGATCAGAACTTCTTTCTAGATTGGATGGATTAGTGTCTAATGAGAATTCTAATGTAGTTCTTCTAGCTACAACTAATTCCCCTTGGTACGTATATCACGTTATTTCAATGTTTTCTAAGTAGAAAATATCGTAATATTTCTCCAAATTCCAAATATGTTATTGTGTTGTTTGAAGTATTCCTTCATTATTATTAGTATAATAGAACGATAATATTTATTGTAAATATGTTATTAGGGGCATTGATGCAGCTTTACTCAGGCGTCTCGAAAAGCAAATATACGTATCATAACCCAATGAAGTTGCTCGACTTGGTATATTCAAATTATACGTTAGCAACCACTTATTAGAAAATACAGATATTGTAAACCACATAGTAAAATGTACTGAAAGATATTCTTGTGCAGATATAAAATTGCTTTGTAAGCAAGCGTGGCTACTAGAAATAAGCCCGATATGGAGGAGACTTGAAAAGAAAGAAACACCTGTTACCACTTTGAAATATGAATTAAAAAGTTATGAAATATTAGCAAAATTGTTAAAAAAAATGTCACCTACAGTTATGCAAATAGATAAATATGATACGTGGAACAAATAAATACGCAATCGTAAGGACAGATATTGAAAAATATAAATAAATGCATTATCGTTCGAGAAATCATTCGCATGTGTGTGCATGTGTGTATGCGCGCATGTGTGTGCGCGCATGTGTGTCATGTGTGTCATGTGTGTGCGCGTGTGTGCGCGCACGCGCTATAGGCTAAGTTTAAAATGTTCGGTTGTATTATATCCTTGTATTATATATGTCGGAGATGAAAGGAAAACCGGAGCCTTCCCTTTGCAATTTTGAGGAAGCCTTCTAATGCTTTAGCCTAGATTTTATCATAACTGTAATTAAGCAATTGTCATTTGTAATTGTTTGATATTTGTGAAAGCGAAAGTGGGTTCGAGATGACAACTGGTCGCCGAACGTAGCCACGGTCACGGGATAAACGTTTTGCCTGACGAAGGTGTGGATCGGTTGTATTGTTCTCCCTAGAAATCACATAGAATTGTACTTTAGAGATGTCGATATAATGGGACACACGTTGTATTAGGAATCAATCTCCAGACAGAAACTGCCTAGCAACGGCGTTTGAATCTTTCTCGATGTTTCCAAAGAGTATACAACAAACTTTTGACAGAAATTGCCTAGCAACAACGATTGGAACCTTCTCGATGTTTCCAGCGAGCATATAACAAACAAATGCAGTCGTATAGCGAAAAAGATTTTCATCAGATATTCATTCGTGTGATCGCCTTGGAAAGTGATACATCGAGCAATTTACCGAGTGTCTTAGCAATCGTATTTTTTTGTGTTTAAAATTATTCTACGCATAGTAAAAAGTTATCCCGTTGACCGTGGATTCGTTTGAACCCAGGAACATTGTTAATAGCGTTAATTAAATTCATTATTCGTTAAATTTATTATTCGTAAAACATATTATTCGTTACTCTTATTATTCGTTAAACTTATTATTCTTTAATCTAATCATTAGTTAAACTTATCATTTGTTAATCTTATCATTCATTAAACTCAATATTCATAATATTTTGCAAAATCTTGTATATTCGCGTAAATATAATCTCTGTTTCGTAAAACAATGGCTAATTATTCGTTCCTCTTATTGTTCGTTAAACTTATTAATCTTTAATCTAATTATTAGTTAAACTTATCGTTTGTTAATCTTATTATTTATTAAACTCATTATTCATAATATTTTGTAAAATCTTGTTTATTCGCGTAAATATATTCTCTGTTTCGTAAAACAATGGCTAATTCAAACGAAGGATCATTACGCGCCTTAAATCCTAATGATAACCCGACATATATATGTGAGTGTATTTTATCAAAAATATGTTTTTTATGTTTTCTTATCTTAGTAATTATTTTTAAAAAAGTCTTAAAGTCTTATATGAAAATAAAGCTGTTCTTTATTTCAAATAATTGAAGTAAATAAATACAATGAGTTTTATATTTTATTATATCTTATATTATTGTTATATTGTTATTGAAAAAATTGATATAATCAACAGTTCTTCCTGTTCTCTTGATTGTTTCTTGCTTGTTTCAAACCATGATAATAACCTACAAAAGAAATAACATAGTCCATTGAAAATTTAATATACAATAAAATACTTATATGAAATAATTACCTGTGTAATATACCATGTAACCACTAATATACCATGACATCAACATACTTGAAAGTGCGTCTGTATCATTATCTGGTAATCTAGTACATTTTATTAAAATTTCGTATTTTTTTCCAAATAAAATGTTAAACTTATTCCAAATTACTTATTAATATTAGAAGTATTCAGCATTCCATTAGAATTTTTAAATTGTACTTACTTGGCCATTAATTGTGGTGGTAAAGGAGGTGCAGGTGGCATTATATCAGTCATCGAATTGAAAGATGGTCCCGGTATGAAGTGATGTTTATACGCATTTGCTTCTTCAGAGTCACAATCCATTTTTTCTACATTATATTTTTTCGAATTTACATTTGTAGAAAAATTAGTCTCACAAGTCTCATCGTTCTCTTCATTGAATTTCTCTTCCAAAGCTTTCTTTTGTTGTGCTATTTGACTTTGCAAACCTTCTGATTCTAAAAGAGAACTCAACTCGACTTTCTGTGTATTACCATAGCCTAAACACAGAGTAAAAGAAATTTTTGTCATTTAATAGAATGACTGAGTGCCATTCGGTTACTGTCCTTACAGGCAATGTATTAGAATTTCCCGTGCATAAATGTATATGTATAAATGTTTGCCTTGATATATGTAGTAATAATCACTCGTCTAATGAGGAGAATTATATTCCAAGCAGCTAATAATGAACAATAAGTAATATGCATGTTTATGGTTCATGACCCTATATCCCACGGGTCTCCCCATAGACATTGACAGGTACTCCTGCCCAGTTAAGGACCTGCTGAATGACACTGTGATAGACTATGCGAAAGCCTTTACTTCATATATATATGTATTTTTAGTACATTTCTTAATTGACATAACCATCATGCTAAAGGTATTACCTACAAATTTTACAACACACGTACTGTTGAGGTTATTCGGTGTGTAAACAGAGAAAACACGTGGATAAATTGTAAGGTAGAAAATATATTTAAATAGAAGTGTAATAAGTAAAAATGCAATTTGAGCTGGTCCAGATCCGCACGCTAGCTGTGTTACCTAATAACTGAAAAACCCCGAAGCCAACGTCGCCTGTCTACTGTTTATGGCCTGACTTCGTCGCAGTCTTTTGTCTACACGCTGTCGATGGCTTCAGTGCTTGAGAAAACTAAAAAAGACCAGATGTAGAGTTTTCTTAGAAGTGAACTTCAACACCCTCCCTAAAACTCTACATCCCTACAAACAATTATCTCAAATTTACAAATTATCTCTTAATATTTTCTAACTCTTGTCGTAAATATCTGAAAATTAATTTGTCAATGCCTTCTCAAGTACATTTGCCAGCCGCCTTTCTCTTTTCCATACAAATTAATTTATTACACAAAAAAAAAACTAGAAGACTAAACAGATCATGTAGAGTTTTTCCTCTTTTTTTTTTGAGAAGTAATAATCACTTCGACACCCTCTCTAAAAGCTCTACATGTTTACAAACAATTACATCTTAATATCTTTTTTACTTTTCAAACCTAACTTTTTCCTTAAATATTCAAATCCTCGGTTTTGGCAACGCCTTTGTACATATATCTGCCAATTGCTCTTCGCTTGTTACATACGTTATATCAATTTCGCCTCTATTGTATAAATCTCGCAAGAAATGATATCTTATGTCAATATGCTTACTTCTTTGATGGAATTCTGGATTCTTAATTAATTTCACGGCACTAGTATTGTCTACACATAGCATATACTTAAGGATCTCTAATTTACATTCAAGAAATATTTTCTTTAACCACATAATTTCTTTCGCTCTTGAGGCTGCACTGACATATTCAGCTTCGGTCGTAGATAGAGCTATACATTGTTGTCGCTTACATTGCCATGTGATGGCCGCATTCGCATACTTACATACAACGCCTGATGTCGACTTTTTTGTTTCTTTGTCGCCTGCATAGTCAGCGTCGCTAAAGGTTTCGAGACTGCCTGCTTTTGTATATAAGAGTCCCATGTCTGCGGTCCCTTTTATGTAGCGCAAAATTCGTTTGACTAATTTCCATTGATACTGGTTTGGATTCTCTAAGTGTCTCGCCGCTATATTTATTGCAAAACTAATATCTGGCCTACTTACGGTTTGTAAAAACATTAAGTTCCCTACGGCTTCTCTGTATGGTGCGTTACAATCATTATCGCCTATGTTACTTTCGTTCCAATTAGTCTCGATAGGTGTAGAAACACTGTTTGCCTCATTCATATTAAATTTTTCCAATATGTTTTCGATATACCTACTCTGATGAATGAATATTGAACCATCTTCTAACCTATTAATTTCAAGTTCAAGAAAACTCTTTACTTCTTTCGAATTCGTAATTTTGAATTCTTTATTTAAATCATCGAAGAATTTATCAATTAAAGATTCGTCTGAAGCTGCTACCAGTCCATCGTCTACGTATATGGTCATCAACATTAATTTGTCGTCTTTTGTATAAATATAAAAACAAGGATCTGCGTTACTCTGATAAAATTTTAAGTTCGAGATAAATTTTGTGAAACTTTCCGTCCAACATCTTGGAGACTGCTTTAAGCCATATAGGCTTTTTAGCAATTTACAAACCCGATTTGTACCATCATCATAACCTTTTGGTTGTTTCATATAAATATCTTCTTTCAGACTTCCGTATAAGAATGCGGTTTTAATGTCGAACTGTCCGAGGTGTAAATTATTTTTGGCTGCAATACTGAGCATTAATCTAATTGTGTCAAACCGAGCAACGGGACTATATGTTTCCTTATAATCTATGCCTTCTTTCTGTGAACACCCTTTTATTACAAGTCGCGCTTTGTATCGTTCCGAGTTGTCCGGATTTAGCTTTATCGTTAAAACCCACCTATTGCTAAGTACCTTCTGATCTTTAGGTTTTTCTACAAGTATCCACGTCTTATTTTCATGGTGCGATTTCATTTCATCATTCATAGCTGTTTCCCATAACTCTTTCTTTTCGGATCTCATCGCTTCATTAAAATCCACCGGTAATTTTTCCGCCACGTACGTTACTGGGTTACCATAAAAATCGGTTCGTTTGATCTTATCTCTATCTCTCAATTGTCTCACATTGTCGCTAGTTCCATGAGGTTGTTTTTCATGTTCACTCTCTGCACTTTCATACGTACATGCTCTATCGCTCTGCGCACTCACATCTTCGCGCTCGACAATTTTCGGTAAACTTAATTTTACGAATTTCGCATTTTCTAGTTCAGGCTTAAATATTACGTCACGGCTTAATATTACATTTTTTACTGTTGGCACGTACACTCGATACCCTCGTTCGTCATCTAAATAGCCTACCAAATATCCTTTGTTAGCCTTTTTGTCAAGTTTTGTCCTTTTCTCCGCAGGTATGTGAGCAAAGCACTCAGTACCGAAAACCCTAAACTTTTCTAAATTCGGCGGTTTCCCGTACCACAGTTCATATGGTGTTTTCTTATCTTGTCTTGTCGGCCCCGTCTTATTTATGACATGTACTGCTGTGTTCATGGCTTCGGCCCATAAGAACAGCGGTAGATTTGGTTTCGAATATAGCATCGACCGACCTGCCTCTACTATTGTTCTATTTTCCCTTTCTGCGACACCATTCTGTTCAGGAGTGTATGGGACGTTAATCGTGTGCCTAATTCCCTGACTTCTTAAAAATTCTTTGACTTCTTTATTTTGGAATTCTTTCCCTCCATCACTATGAATTTCTTTAATTTTATCCTTAAATTGATTTTCAACTTCTAGGCAAAAGGTTTTTAGTTTTTCAATTACTTCTGACTTACGTCGTAAGAAGTAAATCTTTGTGAATTTTGAAAAATCATCTTTAAATGTCAGAAAATACAGTTTCTTGCCTAATGACTCGACTTCCATAGGTCCACATACATCCGTATAAATAATTTCGCGAGGTTTAGTCGCCCGATTGATTTTCTCGTGAAAACTCGATCTATGCTGTTTCCCGTACGCGCAACCTTCACAGAAAAAGTTATTATCCTCTACAACTTTCATATTTGAATTCTTTAAGAATTCTTTAACATGTCTGATGTTCTGATGACATAGCCGTTCGTGCTATAATTGCAATGTGTCCGCGTTTGACTCCGCTCTATTGCTAAAATTACAAACTGACGGTATGATAACTCGCATATCTACTTTATACAAATTTCCGATAACAGAACCTCTTGCTATTATTTTCTGATTTTGTAAAAATATGCAATTGGTCCCTTCCTTTGAAATACAAAAATCTATGCCCCTTCTTGCGACAGATCTAATCGAAAACAGATTTCTTTTCATGCCTGGTACGTATAGAACATCGTTCATTGTACATGTTACCCATTTGCCGTCCACAAAAGTCTCTACTCTGATTTTTCCTTTGCCGCACGCATCCATGAACGGACCATCGCCGATCTCTATCTTCACCGTCATGTGATCCGTAGCTCCTGAGTCGATTATCCAAACATCAGCGTTTGCCGTTTGTATCGCTGAGGTACTTCCTAATAGACCAATTCCGCTGATCCCGATTTTGGTTTCTAGGTTCCTGGTTGTCTCTATTGTTGCTTCTTCTGTTATTTTTAAAACAGTTTTTGCTGGTGTGGCCTTTCCTTTTGCATATAAAGCATCTAAAGCAATCCTTCTTTAGATGGCCAACTTTTCCACAGTTAAAGCAACTTGGTCCTTGTTTCTCGTATTCACGTTTACTTGACTGCTTCTGCTGTTCCCTTTTATAATTATTACCTTTTGTTACCAGTGCCACCGATGTTTCCTGGTCGTCTTTCTTCCATCTAATTTCTTCCGTCATCAGCCTGGTACTAAGCCTGTCTAAGGTCTTCTTTTCTTCTTCCACGGAATCCCACGCACTGTGAAAATGATCGAATTTGTTTGGTAACACCGATAAAATGCGTGTTATCAGCATTTTGTCGTCAATTTCACTCCCAAGGACTTTCATCTTCGTCGCTATGAGTTCCAACTTTGATAGGCTGTAAGAGACATTTTCAGATTCTTCCCATTTAAAATCGAAGCACTGCTTCTGGACCATATTTAAATTCTCATCCTCATGACCTCATGTCATATACTGTATTCAGCTTTTTCCACATTTCATGTGCTGTCGTGCAACATAAAAGAAGATCCAACGGTTTCTTTCCTACTGAGGTCACGATTAATTTTCTCGCTAATCGATCTGCTTTCAAAAATCTTCCACGAGCGATTTCTTTCTCCGCGCTGTTACCTGGATGACACAAATTCCCTTCACACACGTTGATCAGGTCGTCATCTTCCTCCAAAAGTGTACGCATAACAAAACGCCACTGGAGCCAATTTTCTTCGCCGCGTAACATCTCGACCTTCGCACTTGCTGATTCCATTTTAGCACTATCCCTTATTTTACTAAGCACAACACATTAACAATTTATTCATTTCACGTTGCTACCTTGCAATTTACAGCCCTGGGCCCATAACCTGTTGAGGTTATTCGGTGTGTAAACAGAGAAAACACGTGGATAAATTGTAAGGTAGAAAATATATTTAAATAGAAGTGTAATAAGTAAAAATACAATTTGAGCTGGTCCAGATCCGCACGCTAGCTGTGTTACCTAATAACTGAAAAACCCCGAAGCCAACGTCGCCTGTCTACTGTTTATGGCCTGACTTCGTCGCAGTCTTTTGTCTACACGCTGTCGATGGCTTCAGTGCTTGAGAAAACTAAACAAGACCAGATGTAGAGTTTTCTTAGAAGTGGTAACCATTTCAACACGTGCCATTGTTTTCGTAAATTTTTGATATTATAGCTTCATAAATTTCTCCATCCCCTGAGTATATTGCACGATAAGGTGCTCCTATGATCCATTTCTATAGAGAAAAGATGTGTATACAAATAAATATAAGTAAATAGCAAAATAAAATAATTTGCTTCTTAATCAATATATTTAATAATATTTTGTATCAAATTTGTAATATTCTATCAAAATCACAACCTTGTGTAATTTACTTGCGTGTTTAGGCTGCTTAAGATTTTGTAGGTTTTCTTTCGGTTGAGAATTTCTAACATCCATTCCCATTCGCTTGATAACTTCTTCTTTTGCTAAATTTATTGCTTTATCATATGCTTCTATTAATGCACTATCATCCCAAACATTATCATTGGCTGTGTCTGTATCCTTTTGAG
>NW_022883487.1:0-35726 GCF_011952255.1 Bombus vosnesenskii | reverse complement strand
AAGACCTGCTCCACCAAACCATCCGGGAGAGCACGGTCGCCCTGGCGGTGGTGGCGGAACCATACAGAGTTCTGGATGGCCCGGAGTGGTCGGAGACACGGACGGAATGGTTGCCGTCATCTGGACATCAACGCCCGAGGCGTTTGCCCACGGAGCCCTGCTGGAACGGGGCAACGGGTACGCCGCGGTCGAGTGGGCAGGGATGATGGTGGTGGGGGTGTACGTGTCACCCAACAGCGGACGGGCAGCGTTCGAAGAATTCCTGGACGGAGTTGGCGACTGCGTCAGGCGACGACTCCCCCGACAAGTGCTCGTCCTGGGAGACTTTAACGCGCACTCCACGGAATGGGGGAACGCCAGGACCAACGCGCGCGGCCGCACGCTATCAAACTGGGCCGCGGGACTTGGTCTTCTGCTAGTGAACAGGGGCTCGACCAGTACCTGCGTGACGTGCAGAGTGAGCTCCATTGTTGACATAACATGGGCCTCCCCCGAGGCATTCAGGCGGATCTCAGGCTGGAGAGTGGCCGAGGGGGTAGAGACGCTGTCGAACCACCTCTACATATTCATGGAGGTGGACGCACCTGGACCTGGAATGCCGACGACAAACGACGGGCGCGGCCTGCCGAGGGAGAGGCACGCGCGCCCACCACCCAGATGGAAAATAAAGGAGAGGAACGAAGACCTACTCCGGGCGGCTGCTATAGCAACAGCTTGGAGCTGGGAGGCCTCGACAACGACGACCGAAGCAGACGTGGAAGAGGAGGCCGAGAATCTCCGCCAAGCCATGACAGCAATCTGCGACGCATCCATGCCACGAGCCACACCAGGCACGGTGCGAAGCAGAGCAGTTTACTGGTGGAACCCCGGCATCGCGGAACTGAGGACGAGATGTGGCCGGGCCCGAAGACAGTACCTAAGGGCCCGCCGCTGGTGACGACGCGACGAAGAAGAAGTCTCCTTGCGCTACCGGACGTGCCGCGCGCAACGGCGCTCGCTACAGAGGGAAATTAAAAAAGCGAAGGACCGTGCCTGGTCCGAACTGGTTGAGACAGTCGAGTCGGACCCATGGGGGAGGCCATACAGGACGGTGACACGGGAACTGCGCGCGAAGGGCCGCCTGATAACGGCGGAAATAGAACCTGCACTGCTGACGCGGATCACCGGAACGCTCTTTCCCCCACAAGAAAACAGAGCGGCGGAACGGCCACGGGAAACGACACGACTGCTGGAATGGAGGGACGACTGGGAAGTCACAGAGGAGGAGATATGGGAGGCAACCAGAAGAATGACCGCCCGCAACGTGGCACCGGGCTCGGACGGAATCCCTGGCCGGATCTGGGGGGAAGTGATGGGGGTCATGGCCCCCAGACTTCGGCACCTCTTCACAAGATGCCTGAGGGAGGGAGTCTACCCCCGGGCGTGGCGGACAGCGAGGCTGGTCCTGCTCCATAAGGAGGGCCGACCGACGACCTTGCCGTCAGCGTACCGGCCGATATGCCTACTGGACGAGATCGGCAAACTACTCGAGAGGGTAGTCGCCGCCCGCTTGGAACGACACATAGCGGGCCAAGTGCCAGGTTTGCACGAAAGCCAGTACGGCTTCCGGAAGGGGCGCTCGACGATTGACGCGGTCAGACGCGTACGAGCGATTGCGGAGGACATGGTCTCCCGGAAAGGCGTGGCGCTGGTGATTTCCCTGGACATCGTCAACGCGTTCAACACCATGCCATGGGACAGGATAGTGACGGCCCTGGAGCACTTCGAGGTTCCCAACCACCTCGTCCGATTGATCCGGGCCTACCTCGACGACAGGTGGGTGTGTTACGCCAGTAAGGAAGGAGAGGAAAAGCGATCCGTCGAGCGTGGCGTCCCGCAGGGCTCGGTGCTGGGCCCCATGCTATGGAACGTTGCGTACGACGAGGTACTACGATGCCCACTACCCCCAGGCGCGGCCATAGTATGCTATGCGGACGATACCCTAATCCTGGTCGAGGGTCGTGGCTGGCACGAGACGCTGCGCATTGGCGGAATCGCAACGGCCTGTGTGATCCGTGCCGTGAACGAACTGGGCCTGAGAGTCTCCCCTGCGAAGTCGGAGGCCATCTGGTTCTTTGACAGGAAGAGGCGAGGGACACCACCGCCCGGCCTATGCATAGACATGGCAGGTAAAACCGTCCGGATGGGGTCACAGATGAAGTATCTGGGACTCACCATCGACAGCCAGTGGACGCTCGAGCCGCACTTCGACTCACTGATCCCGAAGGTGTCAGCGGCTGCCAATGCCCTGTGCGGCCTACTACCGAACATCGGCGGGGCCGGAGACGCGGTGCGCCGACTTTACGAGGGCGTCGTTCGGTCACGAGTGATGTACGGGGCCCCAGTATGGGCGGACGACCTGATGGCAAGCCGTCGCAGCATCCTGCTCCTAAGAAGGCTGCACAGAGTGACCGCCATCAGAATCATTAGGGGATACTGGACGGTGTCTCACGCGTCGGCGTCCACCCTAGCCGCGTCCCCCCCCGTGGGAGCTGCGGGCGCTGGCGCTCAAAAAGAGATACACCCGCCGGAGAGAATGGCACCCGGGAGAAGACCCCACCGAGCAGGCGGCTCCAAACGACACAGGAACCGCCGAGGAGGACACATGGAACCTGTGACGATCCCAACTGATCAACGGGAGAAGCGAACACCGAGGCGCGGATGCGGTCCTATCAAACTGGGAGGCATGGAGGAGCCGCCACGGCCTCCCACTCACATTCAGGATGACACAAGTACTCCCCGGACACGGCGTGTTCGGCGAGTTCCTGAAGAGAATAAGGCGAGAGACGACAGACATCTGCCACCACTGCGGAGAGGGCAGGGACACAGCGCAGCACACCCTGGAGCTCTGTCCGGCGTGGGAGCTGCCCCGCTACACCCTGCGGCACGCCATAGGAGAAATGTTGACCCCCTCAGCGATTGTGGAAGCGATGTTGAGAGGGTCACAGGAATACGAGGCCGTCCGCCTCTTCTGCGAGCGAGTTATGCTCGCGAAGGAGCGAGCGGAAAGGGAGAGAAAGAAAAACTCTCACCCCTGCAGGATAAGACGATGGAGAAGGATGGCAGTCAGACGACCCAGAGCCGCCCCGCCACTACTCCAACGGACTGCGACCAGAAGAAGTGACAGCACTAGGAGCAACGACCTCCCCCTAACGCCCACTCAATAGCCGGCTCGAACAAGAGAACGCGAGAAGGGGATGCAACTGAAGTTAATTCATAAGAGGTTCCTGGAGCACCCCTGTCACGCGCATAAGATGGTCAGCGTGGAGTTTTAGTCGGTAGGAGTCCGACACTACTCTGCTGTTACGCGATTATTGCAGCAGCGGAGTGTCCATGAGGATTTCTCCACGTACAAAAAAAAAAAAGAAGGCTACGTTCGCGGGTCGATCGAACACGTTCTGCGTCTTTCCTCGGCACCAGCGTCAAAACCACCCTCGACGAGCGCAACGCACTGGTGTACCTGCAATATTAACCACTGGTCTTTCCTTTTTCGCGCGATATTATATCAGCACCTATGATACCATTTCAAAGACCGCAATCAAAACATTAAATACCGCATTAAAGCCATACAATATTTCGCAATATTCATTCGTAAACGTTATTGTATATGTGCTTAATTAATCGTTATTATGTTTCGAATGATTTACTACCTCATATTCCATAAGCAGATATATGGTTCATTTTCACCTCAAGTACGATATAATTTGTAACAAATATTTATAATTCACAATGTAAAATATTTATAATTCATTCGAAATATTATTCTATCACGGTATAGTGGTCAAATTTCACATAAATCACAAACATATGGTAGTCAGAAGCTATACTCACGACATGACAAATCATGATGATGTCATGAAAAATGGCGTCCGTCCATATATATTCAAACGCAACGAACAAGTTCGAACTTTTTGAGAATAAACGATTTGTTCGATAACATCTGTCGCGAGCTTCTCTTCCTTTAACGATAACAATTGACAACTAAAGCTCGAGAGGCTCGTAAGGATGAACAGCGACGAGTATCTAGAAGCTATGTACTCACCTGGGCAAAGAGACTCCAACACCAAGGACGTTGGAAGTTTCGAGAAGCGAAGATGGAAACTGAAGTAGCACGTCAGGTCAACTCTGGCAAAAACTGCTAAAGAAAGAAAAATCCAACTAATTTGTTTCCAACAATAAAATGAAATTAATTTGTTTCACAAATTATTAACTGGATATTATTCAAAAATTATTCAAAATTCGCTTGATTGATTCAGGGCCCGGGACACTTGGGTCATGCCATTTTGGTAATGGACGAAAATGGCAGAAGGAAGAACGACCGTTTTTTTCATATTTCTCTTTCCCCGGGAAACGAAAGAATGCCCGAGCACCTTGTTTCATTTCTTCTCGACATCAATTTCAATCTTTTTAAACGAAAGATAATCTGAACGATGAAAAGTTCATTCAAATAATGCTCCGCGCCAGACACTCACGAAAATTAAGAAGAAACACGGAAAATTCGCGAATAAAACGGATTTCTTTGTCCCAGTGGGATAATAAATCTCGTACACGTATTGGTTTTTAAAATCAATATATCCACCAATGTGCACTCGTTTAACAAGGGTGATGGAACGTGCCAAAAATCTCTCAAGAGGGTCTTGGCAACGGAAGAGCCGAAAATGTCACAATTATGAATGAAAAATTCGAATAGTTGCTGATTTTACAGTCGAAACCGATAAAGAACTCCAGATATTCCCCCAATTAATTTACAATAAATTCGCGAAAATGATCGATTGCTGACGTCATTGTATTCTAGAAAGAGTGTAAAACGATAAGAATTTATTGAAAAAACTTATATTCGATGATAACACTTCTAATAAGAGTACTAAGAGGAGCGATTCTGTACTCACCTTCCTGCCTCGAAGTACCGAACGCAATTAACCGTCCGCCCAGGATGGAACCGTTCGGAACTTTTGTAAGTCACTGCACGGCCGCTGCTTATGGTGGAAATGTAATAAATATAAGTACAGAGCGCGTGAGCGAACTAAAAACGCGATAGAGAAGTAGAGAGAGGATGTTCCGTCCTTGTCTAATGACGCGCACTTGTACAGGAAATATGTAACAGCGGTATACGAGCAGCGTCAGTGTCCACTAGTGTGCATGCTGATTAAACAAGGACAGGAAGTATCTATACATGGTGTTCTCTTTCTATTTCCATGTTGCATCCATCTTACTATACAGTACACACACTCAGCTATTCTATCATTATATTTGTGCGTTGCTTATGTGTGAACCAAACATTTCCACGACAACAAATCGTTTGTCTCTTGTTTGATGCTCGGTTTTCAACGGAGTTGAAAGAATTTTTTAAGAGAAACGTAATGGACGGGTTGTTTTTAAAGTAATAAACGGAAATTCTCGTATCCATTGAGAAACGATAGGCGATTTGAAAGTGTCACTATGAACGGTGATTTATCGATGCAAGGTAGTATGAATAAGATATTTTATAATCTGCGAAAAAAGGTAAGGAATATTCTAGATTTTAGATTTTAGATTTTAGATTTTAGATTTTAGAATTTAGAATTTCCACGTCACAGACGAGTGTGTTTTGTTATTTGATTTGTAATATTGCTGCAGTTCTCTTAATAGCTGTTCGTTTCATGCGATACTCGCACATAGTATCTATGACTTTTGCTTCTAACAATTTTTATAATTAGCCTGTATCAAATATTTTTAACGTTCGTGTTTCATGAAAAATCATGTGTAACTCGTTGAATTCGCAAATGTAACAAAAAATTCCATGAAAAACCTTATATTATTGTAATTAAAAAATAATTATATTAGGAGGAGAGCCGTATTTCGGAACGTCATCGGAACATATTATACCTTGTATGTGATTATTTGGAACACAATGGGTGAGTATATTATAATTAAAATATATTCCTAGTTCCAATTCTTTTGAATAGTGTCAGTGACCAATCGAAATAGAAATCAGTGGACATCATGGAAAGAGAAGGCGAAACCAAATTGGAAAATTCGACATCGGTAATTCAGTAGTTAAGAATAACTCAATCGATAATGTAGATTAACTAGTTATAAACAAATATATGAAGTATAAATTCAAATTATTCTTATCCATCTAAAAATTGGAAATTAAAAAGCAAAAGACAAGAAATTATCTTCGAGAATTTATATAGTAAATACATTCTTTTGCCTGTCTTACCTAGAGATAAAACAGTTGTTTGATGGTTATCTTATAGTGTTCAGTCATTGCGAAAAATATTTTTAATTAGTTAAAAACTATAATTAATTAAAAACTACATTTTTTATGTATATAGACGTTAGCGATGTATTATTCCGGGAAGCTCGTCTATCTCCCGAACATCGGGTTTGCGACAACATCGATTTGGAAATTATCGTTGCAGAGTATGAAAATTATTACAAGATGAAATTTCAAAAATATCCCATATTGTGTAAGAAAATAACTGGAAGGGAAATGACGAGGGAAGTGACAAATGCAAGCAAAACGTAAGAATTTAAATTATTTAACGATATTAAACGGTATTCAGCGTATTCAACGTATCGTATTACAATATGATCCAGTGTTTGTAGAAGTATTGAGACAAAAGCCCAATCTGTTAGTAAACAAGCGAGAAGTGAGCCTGTGAAAGAGACGAATCTACAGCAGAAGATAACTGATGACAATACGAATCATATTAATCTCGCAGTGACAGTGACGTCAATATTCCCCAATGAGAGTGATCGACGTTCATCAGAAGAGCTATTTAACGTCCCAATGGAACAATCCATGCAATCGAAGATATTGAAATGCATTGAAAAGCTTTATTCAGATAATCCGGAATTACGAGGCTGAGGACATCTCATGCGTTATTTTCGATTAATATACATATCGTAAAGCTTTTAAACGATAACATTCCCGTCGATAAACCGTCCAACGTATATCGACGATGACGTGATTTCAGTAACGCTTCAAATATCAAATTACGTAACACTTACTTAATATAGAGAAGACGCCATTTTATCTTTGTATCATCACAGGAGATCATAGTAAGCAAATTAAATGTACATTGGGATGACGTTATAGGCCTAGAGGAATGTAAAACCGCTGTTAAGGAAGCCGTTGTGTATCCCCTTAAGTATCCTATCTTTTTTGATGGCCCGTTTTCCCCTGGAAAGGTATTTTGCTGTACGGCCCACCTGGTACAGGTAAGATACTCGTATTCTTTTCATTTCTGTACGTGTTTACAAGAAATATACAAAACAGGGAAAACGAAGTTAGCGAAGGCAGTCGCGACAGAATGCCATTGCACCTTTTTTTAACATAACTGCCAGCTCATTGGTCAGCAAATGGAGAGGCGATTCCGAGAAGTATATACGTGTAAGTTGCTTTGTCTATGTAAGTCTCTTTGTTCCTTTGTCTATGAAGGAGAGATTCTAGGTATAAAAAGATTTGATTTTATTTTTCGTCATTTATATATAAATAGAATAGTTGTTTGGAAAACGAAATGATATCATATTCGTGATGAGGCAATGAATTTAAGGAATTTCGAATATAATATTTAATGAATAATACATTTGTTAAACTGAACAGGTTTTATTTGAACTTGCCTATAGTCATTCGCCTACAATTATTTTTATCGACGAGATTGACTGGATCGCCACAAATAAAGGAGACTGTATATTGTCTGAACCTGCAAAGAGATTCGGATCAGAACTTCTTTCTAGATTGGATGGATTAGTGTCTAATGAGAATTCTAATGTAGTTCTTCTAGCTACAACTAATTCCCCTTGGTACGTATATCACGTTATTTCAATGTTTTCTAAGTAGAAAATATCGTAATATTTCTCCAAATTCCAAATATGTTATTGTGTTGTTTGAAGTATTCCTTCATTATTATTAGTATAATAGAACGATAATATTTATTGTAAATATGTTATTAGGGGCATTGATGCAGCTTTACTCAGGCGTCTCGAAAAGCAAATATACGTATCATAACCCAATGAAGTTGCTCGACTTGGTATATTCAAATTATACGTTAGCAACCACTTATGAGAAAATACAGATATTGTAAACCACATAGTAAAATGTACTGAAAGATATTCTTGTGCAGATATAAAATTGCTTTGTAAGCAAGCGTGGCTACTAGAAATAAGCCCGATATGGAGGAGACTTGAAAAGAAAGAAACACCTGTTACCACTTTGAAATATGAATCAAAAAGTTATGAAATATTAGCAAAATTGTTAAAAAAAATGTCACCTACAGTTATGCAAATAGATAAATATGATACGTGGAACAAATAAATACGCAATCGTAAGGACAGATATGGAAAAATATAAATAAATGCATTATCGTTCGAGAAATCATTCGCATGTGTGTGCATGTGTGTATGCGCGCATGTGTGTGCGCGCATGTGTGTGCGCGCATGTGTGTCATGTGTGTCATGTGTGTGCGCGTGTGTGCGCGCACGCGCTGTAGGCTAAGTTTAAAATGTTCGGTTGTATTATATCCTTGTATTATATATGTCGGAGATGAAAGGAAAACCGGAGCCTTCCCTTTGCAATTTTGAGGAAGCCTTCTAATGCTTTAGCCTAGATTTTATCATAACTGTAATTAAGCAATTGTCATTTGTAATTGTTTGACATTTGTGAAAGCGAAAGTGGGTTCGAGATGACAACTGGTCGCCGAACGTAGCCACGGTCACGGGATAAACGTTTTGCCTGACGAAGGTGTGGATCGGTTGTATTGTTCTCCCTAGAAATCACATAGAATTGTACTTTAGAGATGTCGATATAATGGGACACACGTTGTATTAGGAATCAATCTCCAGACAGAAACTGCCTAGCAACGGCGTTTGAATCTTTCTCGATGTTTCCAAAGAGTATACAACAAACTTTTGACAGAAATTGCCTAGCAACAACGATTGGAACCTTCTCGATGTTTCCAGCGAGCATATAACAAACAAATGCAGTCGTATAGCGAAAAAGATTTTCATCAGATATTCATTCGTGTGATCGCCTTGGAAAGTGATACATCGAGCAATTTACCGAGTGTTTTAGCAATCGTATTTTTTTGTGTTTAAAATTATTCTACGCATAGTAAAAAGTTATCCCGTTGACCGTGGATTCGTTTGAACCCAGGAACATTGTTAATAGCGTTAATTAAATTCATTATTCGTTAAATTTATTATTCGTAAAACATATTATTCGTTACTCTTATTATTCGTTAAACTTATTATTCTTTAATCTAATCATTAGTTAAACTTATCATTTGTTAATCTTATCATTCATTAAACTCAATATTCATAATATTTTGCAAAATCTTGTATATTCGCGTAAATATAATCTCTGTTTCGTAAAACAATGGCTAATTATTCGTTCCTCTTATTGTTCGTTAAACTTATTAATCTTTAATCTAATTATTAGTTAAACTTATCGTTTGTTAATCTTATTATTTATTAAACTCATTATTCATAATATTTTGTAAAATCTTGTTTATTCGCGTAAATATATTCTCTGTTTCGTAAAACAATGGCTAATTCAAACGAAGGATCATTACGCGCCTTAAATCCTAATGATAACCCGACATATATATGTGAGTGTATTTTATCAAAAATATGTTTTTTATGTTTTCTTATCTTAGTAATTATTTTTAAAAAAGTCTTAAAGTCTTATATGAAAATAAAGCTGTTCTTTATTTCAAATAATTGAAGTAAATAAATACAATGAGTTTTATATTTTATTATATCTTATATTATTGTTATATTGTTATTGAAAAAAATTGATATAATCAACAGTTCTTCCTGTTCTCTTGATTGTTTCTTGCTTGTTTCAAACCATGATAATAACCTACAAAAGAAATAACATAGTCCATTGAAAATTTAATATACAATAAAATACTTATATGAAATAATTACCTGTGTAATATACCATGTAACCACTAATATACCATGACATCAACATACTTGAAAGTGCGTCTGTATCATTATCTGGTAATCTAGTACATTTTATTAAAATTTCGTATTTTTTTCCAAATAAAATGTTAAACTTATTCCAAATTACTTATTAATATTAGAAGTATTCAGCATTCCATTAGAATTTTTAAATTGTACTTACTTGGCCATTAATTGTGGTGGTAAAGGAGGTGCAGGTGGCATTATATCAGTCATCGAATTGAAAGATGGTCCCGGTATGAAGTGATGTTTATACGCATTTGCTTCTTCAGAGTCACAATCCATTTTTTCTACATTATATTTTTTCGAATTTACATTTGTAGAAAAATTAGTCTCACAAGTCTCATCGTTCTCTTCATTGAATTTCTCTTCCAAAGCTTTCTTTTGTTGTGCTATTTGACTTTGCAAACCTTCTGATTCTAAAAGAGAACTCAACTCGACTTTCTGTGTATTACCATAGCCTAAACACAGAGTAAAAGAAATTTTTGTCATTTAATAGAATGACTGAGTGCCATTCGGTTACTGTCCTTACAGGCAATGTATTAGAATTTCCCGTGCATAAATGTATATGTATAAATGTTTGCCTTGATATATGTAGTAATAATCACTCGTCTAATGAGGAGAATTATATTCCAAGCAGCTAATAATGAACAATAAGTAACATGCATGTTTATGGTTCATGACCCTATATCCCACGGGTCTCCCCATAGACATTGACAGGTACTCCTGCCCAGTTAAGGACCTGCTGAATGACACTGTGATAGACTATGCGAAAGCCTTTACTTCATATATATATGTATTTTTAGTACATTTCTTAATTGACATAACCATCATGCTAAAGGTATTACCTACAAATTTTACAACACACGTGCTGTTGAGGTTATTCGGTGTGTAAACAGAGAAAACACGTGGATAAATTGTAAGGTAGAAAATATATTTAAATAGAAGTGTAATAAGTAAAAATACAATTTGAGCTGGTCCAGATCCGCACGCTAGCTGTGTTACCTAATAACTGAAAAACCCCGAAGCCAACGTCGCCTGTCTACTGTTTATGGCCTGACTTCGTCGCAGTCTTTTGTCTACACGCTGTCGATGGCTTCAGTGCTTGAGAAAACTAAAAAAGACCAGATGTAGAGTTTTCTTAGAAGTGAACTTCAACACCCTCCCTAAAACTCTACATCCCTACAAACAATTATCTCAAATTTACAAATTATCTCTTAATATTTTCTAACTCTTGTCGTAAATATCTGAAAATTAATTTGTCAATGCCTTCTCAAGTACATTTGCCAGCCGCCTTTCTCTTTTCCATACAAATTAATTTATTACACAAAAAAAAAAAAAAACTAGAAGACTAAACAGATCATGTAGAGTTTTTCCTCTTTTTTTTTTGAGAAGTAATAATCACTTCGACACCCTCTCTAAAAGCTCTACATGTTTACAAACAATTACATCTTAATATCTTTTTTACTTTTCAAACCTAACTTTTTCCTTAAATATTCAAATCTCGGTTTTGGCAACGCCTTTGTACATATATCTGCCAATTGCTCTTCGCTTGTTACATACGTTATATCAATTTCGCCTCTATTGTATAAATCTCGCAAGAAATGATATCTTACGTCAATATGCTTACTTCTTTGATGGAATTCTGGATTCTTAATTAATTTCACGGCACTAGTATTGTCTACACATAGCATATACTTAAGGATCTCTAATTTACATTCAAGAAATATTTTCTTTAGCCACATAATTTCTTTCGCTCCTGAGGCTGCACTGACATATTCAGCTTCGGTCGTAGATAGAGCTATACATTGTTGTCGCTTACATTGCCATGTGATGGCCGCATTCGCATACTTACATACAACGCCTGATGTCGACTTTTTTGTTTCTTTGTCGCCTGCATAGTCAGCGTCGCTAAAGGTTTCGAGACTGCCTGCTTTTGTATATAAGAGTCCCATGTCTGCGGTCCCTTTTATGTAGCGCAAAATTCGTTTGACTAATTTCCATTGATACTGGTTTGGATTCTCTAAGTGTCTCGCCGCTATATTTATTGCAAAACTAATATCTGGCCTACTTACGGTTTGTAAAAACATTAAGTTCCCTACGGCTTCTCTGTATGGTGCGTTACAATCATTATCGCCTATGTTACTTTCGTTCCAATTAGTCTCGATAGGTGTAGAAACACTGTTTGCCTCATTCATATTAAATTTTTCCAATATGTTTTCGATATACCTACTCTGATGAATGAATATTGAACCATCTTCTAACCTATTAATTTCAAGTTCAAGAAAACTCTTTACTTCTTTCGAACTCGTAATTTTGAATTCTTTATTTAAATCATCGAAGAATTTATCAATTAAAGATTCGTCTGAAGCTGCTACCAGTCCATCGTCTACGTATATGGTCATCAACATTAATTTGTCGTCTTTTGTATAAATATAAAAACAAGGATCTGCGTTACTCTGATAAAATTTTAAGTTCGAGATAAATTTTGTGAAACTTTCCGTCCAACATCTTGGAGACTGCTTTAAGCCATATAGGCTTTTTAGCAATTTACAAACCCGATTTGTACCATCATCATAACCTTTTGGTTGTTTCATATAAATATCTTCTTTCAGACTTCCGTATAAGAATGCGGTTTTAATGTCGAACTGTCCGAGGTGTAAATTATTTTTGGCTGCAATACTGAGCATTAATCTAATTGTGTCAAACCGAGCAACGGGACTATATGTTTCCTTATAATCTATGCCTTCTTTCTGTGAACACCCTTTTATTACAAGTCGCGCTTTGTATCGTTCCGAGTTGTCCGGATTTAGCTTTATCGTTAAAACCCACCTATTGCTAAGTACCTTCTGATCTTTAGGTTTTTCTACAAGTATCCACGTCTTATTTTCATGGTGCGATTTCATTTCATCATTCATAGCTGTTTCCCATAACTCTTTCTTTTCGGATCTCATCGCTTCATTAAAATCCACTGGTAATTTTTCCGCCACGTACGTTACTGGGTTACCATAAAAATCGGTTCGTTTGATCTTATCTCTATCTCTCAATTGTCTCACATTGTCGCTAGTTCCATGAGGTTGTTTTTCATGTTCACTCTCTGCACTTTCATACGTACATGCTCTATCGCTCTGCGCACTCACATCTTCGCGCTCGACAATTTTCTGTAAAATTAATTTTACGAATTTCGCATTTTCTAGTTCAGGCTTAAATATTACGTCACGGCTTAATATTACATTTTTTACTGTTGGCACGTACACTCGATACCCTCGTTCGTCATCTAAATAGCCTACCAAATATCCTTTGTTAGCCTTTTTGTCAAGTTTTGTCCTTTTCTCCGCAGGTATGTGAGCAAAGCACTCAGTACCGAAAACCCTAAACTTTTCTAAATTCGGCGGTTTCCCGTACCACAGTTCATATGGTGTTTTCTTATCTTGTCTTGTCGGCCCCGTCTTATTTATGACATGTACTGCTGTGTTCATGGCTTCGGCCCACAAGAACAGCGGTAGATTTGGTTTCGAATATAGCATCGACCGACCTGCCTCTACTATTGTTCTATTTTCCCTTTCTGCGACACCATTCTGTTCAGGAGTGTATGGGACGTTAATCGTGTGCCTAATTCCCTGACTTCTTAAAAATTCTTTGACTTCTTTATTTCTGGAATTCTTTCCCTCCATCACTATGAATTTCTTTAATTTTATCCTTAAATTGATTTTCAACTTCTAGGCAAAAGGTTTTTAGTTTTTCAATTACTTCTGACTTACGTCGTAAGAAGTAAATCTTTGTGAATTTTGAAAAATCATCTTTAAATGTCAGAAAATACAGTTTCTTGCCTAATGACTCGACTTCCATAGGTCCACATACATCCGTATAAATAATTTCGCGAGGTTTAGTCGCCCGATTGATTTTCTCGTGAAAACTCGATCTATGCTGTTTCCCGTACGCGCAACCTTCACAGAAAAAGTTATTATCCTCTACAACTTTCATATTTGAATTCTTTAAGAATTCTTTAACATGTCTGATGTTCTGATGACATAGCCGTTCGTGCTATAATTGCAATGTGTCCGCGTTTGACTCCGCTCTATTGCTAAAATTACAAACTGACGGTATGATAACTCGCATATCTACTTTATACAAATTTCCGATAACAGAACCTCTTGCTATTATTTTCTGATTTTGTAAAAATATGCAATTGGTACCTTCCTTTGAAATACAAAAATCTATGCCCCTTCTTGCGACAGATCTAATCGAAAATAGATTTCTTTTCATACCTGGTACGTATAGAACATCGTTCATTGTACATGTTACCCATTTGCCGTCCACAAAAGTCTCTACTCTGATTTTTCCTTTGCCGCACGCATCCATGAACGGACCATCGCCGATCTCTATCTTCACCGTGTTATCGAATTCTTCGAAAACGCTGAACCATTCCCGTCGTCCTGTCATGTGATCCGTAGCCCTGAGTCGATTATCCAAACATCAGCGTTTGCCGTTTGTATCGCTGAGGTACTTCCTAATACACCAATTCCGCTGTGATCCCGATTTTGGTTTCTAGGTTCCTGGTTGTCTCTATTGTTGCTTCTTCTGTTATTTTTAAAACAGTTTTTGCTGGTGTGGCCTTTCCTTTTGCATATAAAGCATCTAAAGCAATCCTTCTTTAGATGGCCAACTTTTCCACAGTTAAAGCAACTTGGTCCTTGTTTCTCGTATTCACGTTTACTTGACTGCTTCTGCTGTTCCCTTTTATAATTATTACCTTTTGTTACCAGTGCCACCGATGTTTCCTGGTCGTCTTTCTTCCATCTAATTTCTTCCGTCATCAGCCTGGTACTAAGCCTGTCTAAGGTCTTCTTTTCTTCTTCCACGGAATCCCACGCACTGTGAAAATGATCGAATTTGTTTGGTAACACCGATAAAATGCGTGTTATCAGCATTTTGTCGTCAATTTCACTCCCAAGGACTTTCATCTTCGCCGCTATGAGTTCCAACTTTGATAGGTTGTAAGAGACATTTTCAGATTCTTCCCATTTAAAATCGAAGCACTGCTTCTGGACCATATTTAAATTCTCATCCTCATGACTTCATGTCATATACTGTATTCAGCTTTTTCCACATTTCATGTGCTGTCGTGCAACATAAAAGAAGATCCAACGGTTTCTTTCCTACTGAGGTCACGATTAATTTTCTCGCTAATCGATCTGCTTTCAAAAATCTTCCACGAGCGATTTCTTTCTCCGCGCTGTTACCTGGATGACACAAATTCCCTTCACACACGTTGATCAGGTCGTCATCTTCCTCCAAAAGTGTACGCATAACAAAACGCCACTGGAGCCAATTTTCTTCGCCGCGTAACATCTCGACCTTCGCACTTGCTGATTCCATTTTAGCACTATCCCTTATTTTACTAAGCACAACACATTAACAATTTATTCATTTCACGTTGCTACCTTGCAATTTACAGCCCTGGGCCCATAACCTGTTGAGGTTATTCGGTGTGTAAACAGAGAAAACACGCGGATAAATTGTAAGGTAGAAAATATATTTAAATAGAAGTGTAATAAGTAAAAATACAATTTGAGCTGGTCCAGATCCGCACGCTAGCTGTGTTACCTAATAACTGAAAAACCCCGAAGCCAACGTCGCCTGTCTACTGTTTATGGCCTGACTTCGTCGCAGTCTTTTGTCTACGCGCTGTCGATGGCTTCAGTGCTTGAGAAAACTAAAAAAGACCAGATGTAGAGTTTTCTTAGAAGTGGTAACCATTTCAACACGTGCCATTGTTTTCATAAATTTTTGATATTATAGCTTCATAAATTTCTCCATCCTCTGAGTATATTGCACGATAAGGTGCTCCTATGATCCATTTCTATAGAGAAAAGATGTGTATACAAATAAATATAAGTAAATAGCAAAATAAAATAATTTGCTTCTTAATCAATATATTTAATAATATTCTGTATCAAATTTGTAATATTCTATCAAAATCACAACCTTGTGTAATTTACTTGCGTGTTTAGGCTGCTTAAGATTTTGTAGGTTTTCTTTCGGTTGAGAATTTCCAACATCCATTCCCATTCGCTTGATAACTTCTTCTTTTGCTAAATTTATTGCTTTATCATATGCTTCTATTAATGCACTATCATCCCAAACATTATCATTGGCTGTGTCTGTATCCTTTTGAGATAGCAAATTATACGTTATTAATATTGATACAAGTATTTTATTATCAAACTATTGCAAATTATCATATATGTTATTTTTCAAAAATTGACCAAAAGGTAATGGATACTGTTAATTACTATTATGCTAAGATCTTGTACTAAAATAATGATAAAACCATTACGTTTCCATTACCATACATACGTTTCCATTTCCTCGTATAAAAAGAACATTCATATCATCTGCCATTTTAAAATAACATCATTTAAATATTGAATTTGCTTCTGAAATATTAATTTGTCTCATTTCTTTAACTCTAACACATTGTAAACAATGATGACATTATACCAACTATAATACTAAAAATCTATTCCCCATTCATTCGAAAGATTATTTTTTGAAGCAAGGTTAACATTGAATGTTCCCAAACTTCAATAACTGTATTTTACTTTCTTTACAATATCTAACAATATATTAGAATACTATAAAAAAATATTGTATGCACAAGAAACTGTTTATAGCGAAATAGCAAAAGAATTAATCACATATTATAACTAAAACGAGATTGTTAAGTAGATTATATTATACTGCATATGCGTTAGTGTTTCAGCTGGTAAATATAGTTTTTATATCTGAAGATAAATAAGATTTAATTCTATAAAATTGCATAATGAATTATACATATATCTATTACTATTCGTATTTCCCCTTAGTTGTATGTTGTCAATAGCATCAATCACGAACATATAAATAAATATAGAAGAAACCGTTCGGCAATGGAAAGGGAAAAATGAACATGGAAGACAAGAAAGTTTTCTTCATGTTTAGCGTATGCGTGATACGCTTTGAATGTCTCAGATAAAGATAAAGATACTCTGCTCATTTCTATTTGTTCCGCAGAACGAGAAATTTGTTGTCTTTCATATTGGTTTTTACGATTCAATTTTTGGGCAGTTTTCCCTAGCGAGTGTCGGTCCCTGTTTGATATAACCAGACCGTAATTTATACAGATATGTATTATAGATATATATTTGTAAAACTGAAATCAGATGAAATAAATGTTGCCTGAGGTTTTAAACGTTTAATAAAAACAATATTTCATTTGGAAAAAATGTAAGATATGTAAAATTACACATTGATCATTTTGCTGGTCTTGTATCATAAAACGTGTGGCCCGAAGAGCACGTGTCCGGTAGAGATACGTCACTTGTGTTAGGAATCGTTTTATAACCTATCACAGTAAGGGAACGTCCCAGTATAGCAGCCGAAGAATGCCGTGGAAGTTTTTGTACAAAGTACAATTGATCTCCAATTGATATTTTCCGCAATACTTATCTGGTGTTCGGTCAGGGTGTCCCATACTCATGATATTTATGACAGTGGAATGGCGTTAGTAAATCAATTACAAAAATTTTCGAGATCAATTCTCGGTATTGCATCAAATTATTCAAAATATACAAGCAACACAACGTTGCCCTTTTTGCAGGCAACAAGAGGAATATCGACCACGCAACCACTTTCAGAAAAACAAGAGTAAGTGATACAAATTTTCTTGTGCTTTCCTTCTTTTTTTAATAGAATTTCAGTACTTACCTTCCAATATAAAATTGGTGTCAAAATAATAATGCTAATAATAATGTCTAAGAAATTTTTCTCTTTGTAGGAGTATAACATCTAGAAAAATAACATAGTATTAATAGAATAGTATTAATAAGAACAACATTGACAGTGAACAACTAAAAATATAACACTGTTATAAATATATGATATACGAATTTTATTTATGTATTATTAAGACAAGTATATCTTATTTTTAAATTATTTCTATTATCATAAGTGATACATATAATTAAGGTATAATTAAGAGAAGATTAATTGAAGAAACACAAAAAATAAAGAAAATAATTATATTGAGATAATTTTTATCTTTCATAAATATTATTTTCAGAGTAAATATAACGTTTGTTAAAGCAAGTGGAGAGAGAATCAAAGCAAAAGGGAAAGTTGGAGATACTATATTAGACATAGTAGTAAATAATGAAATTGATTTAGATGGATATGGTATGTTTTAAAGAAGCATAATTTACTTAATTTAAAATAAATAATTTTGAGGTAGAAAATATTTGAAAATTTTAATTTTTATCAAGTTTAATATTCTTATTATTTTTAACTTTTGATACTTTATTATATAAGTATGTTGTAATATTAAAATATAATTGATATAGGTGCTTGTGAAGGAACATTAACTTGTAGTACGTGCCATTTAATATTTTCGAAAGAAGTTTATGATGCACTTCCTGACAAACCAACAGATGAAGAATTAGACATGTTGGATTTAGCATATGAATTAACAGATACGTTAGTTCATAATAATCAGTATCAAATCATTCACATTATTAATTCTATTACCTTTTAATATTTTATAAAGTGAATTTTTCTATTTAAATTTATGTAAAAACAGGTTAGTATTGGGTACTTCGAAATCTGCATCTCAATGTAGAATTTCAAATCGCTATCTCTGAATACTACGAAACTGAAATTATAATAAATTTTCATAGTTTTTTATTTACGACCCTATAATCATTACAAATCTATGTTTGAATTAGCATATTTACAATGTTGATTTTCAAATGGATAAATAGAAATCTTATTGTGTATTAGTATTAATTTGTATAGCAATAAATATATTTATTGACATATTCAGTTATATAATATTTAATTTCAGGTCACGGCTAGGCTGTCAAATAGTAATGTCTAAGGAACTAGATGGAATTGAGGTAAGAGTTCCATCAACAATTAATGATGCAAGAGCATAACTGAAATTATCTATAGGTTTTTGAAAATTTGTATACAATGTTATACATCTCTTGTTAAAAAACCCTTGTTATAATTATTAAAATATTGGTATTAAAAAAATATAATAAAGAATCTTGTGTTTAAATGTGAAGCTTATATATATACATATGTTATAGTATAATTGCAATTTTGATATTTGTACATTGCCATTGTAAAAAGCCTATCCAATTATGAAGAAAATATATCTTTTATTTTTAATATACAGGGTGTCAATTTTAAAACGTTCATCTAAATTATTTTCGTTACTATTAAAGATAAGAAGAAATTACTAAGGAAGACTTAAATGGTTTTAAGATGTGTACTTGGTTATGATAAAAAAGACTCTTGTGGAATAAATTTTGCAACTTCTGAAAGATTAGATAAAAGCTTAGAACCTAAAAAATAATTTGAAATTAATTTCGTTTAGATATACTGTTTGATTTCTTAGCTATGGGCAAGTTTAAAAGATCATCAAACTCATGGTCAACAAAACAACAGAAATGTACATGCAATGCTTTTCCGTTTCACAACAAGTTATCTGACACTATCATCATTTTCGTGGCACATGCAACATTATCGATTCAGTATAGTAATGTTTTGGATTAAAACAAATGTCTCGACATTGGAGCAAAATATTTCAACCTTTAAGGACTAAAATTAAAACTTATGAGTTTGTTTATAATTTTAATAGATTTTATTAATATTGTGTTTACTGGTTTATTAATTACAAGAAAGTTTGTAAAAGACTGAAGTTTTACGTAAAAAGTACAAATATTCTTTCAACAAAATTAGTCAAATCACATCATTATTTATACATATTGTATATAAATAAAATATGCGGATATATTACTTTACCCTAGAATTAAAATTCAATAATATTGAAGAATCTTATTTATTCAGATTTTGTACATTATCGCTTCTAACCTCGGATAATAGAACAACAAATTAAATATTTTTAAACAAAAAAACTTTGTTCCTTTGTTTGATTTCCCTTGCTCGCGTTTCTTAACTACTTAGATATAAAATACTTACGTTTTCGAAAATTCATACTTCACAAGCTACTAAATGCTTTATCTGTTCAGAATAACTTATTGTTTTCTTAACTAGGCACATACCAAATACATCTATTAAGTTGGTATTTCTCATAATTACCAGTACATAAAGCTAAAACACTTTTGTACTATGCTTGTTATACATGGATCTAACAAATAATTTAACTTGTGTATTGTCGTTTGTATATTTTGTTACGTGTAAAATATTCTATTTCTACACTACTTACAAGTTCGATAAAGTGTACATTACACATCGTGAAATTTACATATTTTCACTTGGTTACCCTGCCCAATTCGAATATAATTCAGAACGTATGTGCTATATTTATATATTCTGCATTTGTTTTGTATATTATGTACACTGATCTGATCTTTGTAAACGCGAGTTTTACGATATTAATGAGAAATTTGCCAATTTAATGGAAGTTGTTAATTTTTTCTGGCACGTTTCACGTTAGCAGACATGTTTCTTAAGTTACAGTCGAAAAGTGTTTTTATGTAAAAGAATAGGAATGATCAAGTTATTTTAAGATGACAAGATATTTCACGTCTTCTATTTAAATATAGCGTTAAATTTTAATTCCGTCAATTCGTATATACTCATACATCGAATTTCCTTTTCTCATGTCATTTCTTTTCTTTCATTTCACATTTAATTACAAAGATAAAGTGTAAGTACGTTCCTCATAAAATTAATATCAAATGTCGCAAAATATACAAAAGTAAACTAAGAAGAGGGGTACATATTATTACACAAACTGTCGTTCATATTGCATATGTACATATGCAGTATAAAAACAATACTTTTTAGTTTTTAATCTCTTGTTTAAATAATCCTAATATCTAAATTTGTATCGGTCATTGATTCGATATAACTGCGTTTATTGGAAGTAATTAAGCTATAGCCTGCGCACAAGAGAAGAAGGAACAAACACGTATAGTATACACGCTTAAATAACAAAATTAAGTCAGTTTACGTTCAATGTGAACTTGATCAAAGTTCCAGTCTCGAATTATAGAGTTTCTTACTATCAGTTTACAAAATTCGATATTACGATTATGTACCGTATTTGAAAAACATAAAATGCTTTGTTCAATTTTAAATAAAACTAATATTTACCAAAGCGAATACGAAAAAAATGTTATCATCAAACTCAATTTTCAATTATCAAACTTAATCCAGCACAAATACAAATGTTATTCGTGCTTTTTTACTTTTACTACTTTTCAACTCTCTATAGTTCGAGATTTGAGTTCCGCTAACTTTCTTTCTACTGCGCATGCGCAACAGGAAAACTTGAATTACACGTAATAGTCAAAAATTCGAAAATCTTATCCTTTCGTGGCAGCGAAAGTAACCTAGGACTAGAGGTTCCATAACATTAATAATAATAAGGCAATAATATTAATATTAATAATAATGTAATCGAGTACTACTAACAATATTAATAATAATAATAATAGTATGGTAATGGCAAGATACACGCGGGTATAAATTAATCATTCCTTTCGTAATATCTACGACGTCTTCGGGATATTCTTTAGAAATTACTTTATTTCTGGTCAATATTCATTAACGAGCAACTTTTCTCTCTGTTTCTTATCACGATTTTTTTCACTTCATCACAATTGTACCGTTAGAAATTATTCAAAACATTGTTAAAATGTCCATGAAATATATGCAATTGCCGTATTGAATAAGCGAGTAATGAAGTTGCTGTTTCACTGAATAAAAGTGAAATCTCCAATGCGTGTGCTCAAGTATATAAGTTAAAAAAAGATTGGTACATCAATGCCTATTATTCTTAATCAATATTCATCATTTAACAATTAGGACCGAATTTTTACAAACCAACTCTAAACCACGACCCAATTTACAAATAAAAAGATCGATGTGTAAATTAACTATCAACTATTAATCTCCAATCCTATGTGAAGATATAATGTTCGGACCAAATTTCTAAACTAACGTGGACAATTCATGCGGACTATTGGTGGTTGCTGCGCTACTTAGATCCAATGTGGCAGCCGGAAGACCAGAACTGACGCTGCCGGTTGCTTCCCGTGGCAAATGCTGCGATCTATTTAGCTTATTTCCAGGACTCGGTGGCGATCTATCTGCTGGTGTATCCGGTGGCGTAACCACGTTTCTGTGTCCGCTCACGTTCAGATGATTGTGCGTCGCCGCGATCGGAGCTGGCGATGAGAGCAACAAGGGCGGTGGAGACATTGACACGTGTCGATGATGATGATGGTGATGATAGTGTTGGTACTGTGCAGCTCGGCCGTGCGTTGCGTGGCTGGTATTTAGTTGGTTCGTCACGGGCCCGACTTTCGTTGGGCAGCCAGCATGGTGGATGGTTAACGGGCCACGTAGTTGTTGTTGCTGTTGTAGCTGGTGCTGGTTCTGGTGCTGTTGCAGCTGCTGCTGACGCTGCAGCTGTACCGCCGCTTCGCACTGTTCGCGCGCTAACGCCTTCACGGCATTCGTCTTCTCCTACGAAATAAGAATGATAGGTTAGGTTGTAGTCAGGGGCCATAACAAATTAAAAAAGTTATAATATAAGAATTTACATTTTAGTTGAAATGATTCTAGTTACGAATAAGTATTAAAGATGATTCAAATCTTTTTCGTTACCGATAACCATGGTGAAAACTCTTTTGGATTACTTTCAGCCATTGTCAATCTTATTGTCAATACTACATGCTTGAAGTAGAAGGAGGGGTACAGAGAAAAAGACTTTTTCTCAGCAAATATAATCGTTACTCAATTATTTTGTTCAACAGTTTTACAAATCTCCCAAAAATAAACGAGAATACGAAAATACACTGAATATCGTGTGTATGGTTATTTATAAAATCCCCTTGAAATAGTTGCGATCGCGGATCACATAAACAAACGAACCTGTCATTCTACAGAGTATCTTTTTCGGTGAAATTATGCAAACGTAAATGTAACTTCGGTAGAACTCCTCGAGAACTTGTAAGCTTATATCACTCTGACCCAACCAGTCCACTCTAAAGTGTATAATTTATAAAAGGGGATTATATTAATACGCGGAGGATGTGGTAGGTGGTAAGTTTTGCATATGAATGTTCGTTGATACAACGAATGGTTAAATGGAGGTTTTCATGAATGTGATAAGGACTAGATCGAATGTTTTAACACTTATAACTAGAATGCGTATTTTTATACAAGTTTGTAGTTTTACGAACATAATCAAAGAAATAAAATTTTAATCGAGATTTGTTTTCTTATATACGTATATTTTAGCGCATTTTATGCATTTTGCGCCATTTGCGTACTTTTCAATTTCGCACGAATAAAATAAAGATCAGCAATATAATTATAACGCTTCTTAAAAATGTGAAAAATCCTGGTTTCCTAAAAGCTTGCAATTGATTTCAGAAAAATTTTTATGAACTCTACCAGATAAATTATGGTAACTCTGAAAACAAAATTTCACGATAAAACGATTTCCGAGTAAAATACACATAAAAGATGATTTAGACGTGTTTGAACGTGTTCGTTTTCTTTTTTAATAGCGATATGTTCTTACCCTCTGCCACACGAAGACGTTATGGACCATTGCGCATCCACAAAACACGATGCCAAGGCCTATGAAAACCGACGTAACGATTGCCGGTGTGACACCAATTACCTCTCAGAGAAAAGACATCGACTCCCGACTGTCGGACGCCAACGCCGCGACGCATCTTAGTCCCCATCAGAGATAAGGCCCCAACCCCGACTTTCGGACTCCTTGGAATCCACACCAAACCCCCCAACATCCCCAAGCCAGGGTGTATATAAGCCGAGACTTCATCCAGCCCGGGGAGTTCTCGTTCTAGTTGCTGTTCTTGTACAACACCCCTTTCTCTGTTCAACGTTATTCTACTGTAAGTGCCAAAGTCATAATAAAGTTCGATAAAAGAGAATTAATAGTTGGGCTACGACTCAGCTTTCTTTTCTCTCGCAACCCAAGTATCCATTTTACGTGACACCGGCGTCGAATGAAACTGGATGAATGTATACAATATCATACCTGAAAGCATTGTTAGAGGATCATTATAACACGTATGCCATAACAAGCGGGACAAAGAATCAGCGCAAATACATATTCTCAATACATATAATTCTCGAAGCGTAAACTATATACATATGCTTTTCATTGAAATTTTCAATACTAGTCGCAAATTATTTTTCAATTAATTTATTATTTAAGTCTTTATATATCAATTCTCGACGAATAAATTACTTAAATTATAGAGAATCTATCTTCAGACAATAGAGAATTCAATATTTTTGGTCGTTAAGTAATTTACAAATTTCTAAAACGATTACGTTCGAAGTTTTGGACAGTATTTGAAGTTTCTAACATGACATTAAAAAAAAATAAATAAATTTTATGATATAATTAAAAAAACGTTGTGGTCTATCATAATTTCTATTCCGTCAAATTTATTAAAACGCAGTTTTCTTCTGAACAGAGTCAAAATGTCCGTCTTGAATCGAGTTCAACAGCTTAACGATCGATCGAGCGAATGATAGCTGTGTAAACTAGCATGACACAACGTAAACTTTAGATTAGATCTCGATCCATCCACCAGCCGTATTCATGCATGACATGAATATTCTGTTTCAGCTCTTTATAAATTAATCTGTTAAAACTTCCCTAAAAGACGATCATTTTTATTTTTCTAAGAAAAATAATGACTATTCGGCGTTAAAATTAACTTTATTTCCATTGGATTTCTAAACTGATTTCATACACTCAGAGATAGTTCACAGTATCTTTTAGATTCATGCCTGAATTCAAGAAAAATTAAACGTATAACTTATGTACTAGTATCTTTCAAAAGGTTAAAGTTGACAGAATTGAAGGAATTGGTTCTTACCAGTTAGAAAGACGGGAATGCTAATGAAAAACCCTCCGACAGCACATATCCGGCTGATGGATGATTTTTGCAGGTACTTGTTACTCCTGAAACAGACAAAATTTGAAGTGAAAGTCAGTTTCACGATTCTATGATAATTGAGCGAAATATAAATGTTAAGGAAATTCGAGGATTTGGGAATACAAATTATTGACTATATTTCCCACACAACAGTTATACATCTATATTACTCTCTGAAGAACGTCTTGCACGCACGCTGGTCGCCAACCGACTATCCTAGATTCTTCTAACATCTGGCAACAGTCTTTTGTCTCCACTAAGTCCTTGACGCCCTCTAACCCTTACACACACACTCTCATGTACAGTGTAAATGTATCACTTCCCTAACAATAAAGGAACCAGTTATTTGTTTAACAGCCAAGAATCTTTCAAAAATTCTACTGTAATTGATACTTCAAATATATTTAGTCAGACAAAGGATAATCATAATCGCAACGTTAATCTTAACTTTAATTCAAGGATCAAACAGTATCATTATACATATAAAAGTAAACATAAAGTCTATCCACATTATTGTTATTATTATTATTATTATATGTTATTCTATAATTGATTTTTATTTCTTTATTATCAATATTATTCTATTTTCTATAATGATTCAATTATAGATCTTATTTTTTGTCAATCATATTTCACTGAAAAGATCACTTTGAAAATAATCTAATAGTAAAAAATGAAAAATAATCTTTTTCTACCTTGTCTTCATTTTTTACAAACTCTGTCCACCGCCGTAAACCTATTAAATGCATGAAACGACAAAGCAAAGCTGCTTCACATAATTCCCCGCTCACGCAGTGTCAATCAGCTCACGACCGCAAACGATACTGCTAATTTCCAGCGACCACGAACGATTTCACCGTAATTGCCGGTGTGAAATTTACCAATACGTGCTCGAATTGGTCAATAATGGATAGAGCGCTCTTGCACACACTAATCTACCAACAAATAATATTGACTCAATTGAACAACAGCGCCTAGATTAACGGACAAACCGCATGTTCCAAACAGATTTACAATCACGGCAGAAAATACATGCCGTTATAGATGTTTCCTGGTCAAGACTAATTTCCAGGCGTTAAGAACATTGTGACCGGAATCTAGGAAGAACTAGCACTTCCTGGAATAATACTATTGTGTCCTCGATGAATGTCTCTCCGCAATGCCCTCGAGTGAGTTGTTTTTGTCTTTGGTCGTACGACGTCCGGGATGAGAATTCGGGGAACGGTTTTGCGCTGCTGTAATACTCGCACAACCATCCATCCATGGGACTGCATCTTTTTAGGAGGACCAGTGATTAATCTTTTCCCACTCATTTTCATCTCTAATTTCTCATGAGGCTAAGATTCCTGCATCTTTTATCATAATAATTTATTAATACTATTAATAAATTGAGACAATTTTACACGTCGTATTTTGCGTTATAAGATGACTTGTAATTTGTAAAATTTACCTGTAAAATTCCTTTGTTTGTTTTACCGAAGCAATAGTTGGCATTTCTATACGACAATAAGAATTTGTTAATACTAATAATTTGTAAGGTTATCATGTTATCATTCTTCTAATGGATAGTATATTATTGAAACTTTTTTAATATTGAAACGCGATATTTTTTTGGAGAAGAAGTGCATAGTAGTAAAGAGTTGAATTCTACGGACGTAAAAAGTGGACATAACATTTTCTGTACATGGAGTCGCCTGGCCTAAACATTTTATGATTTCCGGGCAAAATACAGACGAATCCAGCGCTGATTTTAAAGTAGCTTATCCAAATAAGCCACAATAAGAAATTCCCACGAAACAGTTGCGTTCATCCCCTTTCGAGGTCGCCGACCTCTTTGAATGCGTTTCAAGAGCGTCGTACCAATGAAACTTCGAGTTCTAAACTAATTTCTCAGCCTTTTGCGTTAAATTTAACCTTCCGCGTTAGTGTATTTCGGACGAGCTCCTATTTTACGCTTTCGTCGACTTCACCAACGTAACACGCAGCATCCGCAAGTAAAACTGTCTCTTAAATTTGATGTGACACCAATACACGACGAGAAGAATCACAATGCCATTTTTATTCCACTTCGTTAATTTTTCGTCGTAAGGTTTAGCTGTAAATAGGATTAAAAAAATTTAGATTAACGAGGAATTTAAAATTGATCTGTTAAATCAACAATTTCCATTAGTTGTCAATAGATTTTATAAGCCTCAGATTACTGAGAAATTATACACATTGCAAAATATTTACCATTGGTTACCCACGCTACACGTAAATTTGATCAATCTACCAATGCACTAACACTGCAATAAATTTCTATTGCAACATTCCACGCTCCTTTGCCGCACCTTAAACTCCTCGCTAGATTTATTCCACCTTAAAGTGTCACATAACTCCTACGACACCGATATCAAATCTTAAACTCCACCAAATTCCAGAGAAACTTGATTTCGTCGAAAGTAAGAGATTAAACTTAAAAAGCAATTTATTTCATCTTTAAACTATCCCAAACTTCTATATATATATATATATATATATATAAAATATTATACTCTTATTGTGTGCATTATATATTTCAAGAACTTTGCAATAAAAAATAAAACTTATTACATTTAAGATATGGTTATATTGCACAGGCTCGAATATGATAAAGAGGTTAAATAAATGTCTCGAATCTCCGCAACAAACTCACACAAACCACCTAAAACACGTATACACAATGTGCATTCACTACGAACTCGACTCCCATTCCCTGCCAAAATCACAGGCATGCAGAGTCAATTTCACTGCTCGAGCTAGTTGAATAGGGAAGAAGGTCGAGAGCTGGAGTTAAGGAGCATAGTTGGTAAAGAATCGCGTGCCGCCGCGCCATTAAGATCAAGCCCACGATCTCAACAATAAATATTAGACGGTTCTCTGACCTGCATTTCGCGTGCGACTCGGGACGATTCAAAAACGCGTAAATTTCCCATGAGTCGAATCAAACGTTCGCGATTTATCGCATTTAGGTTATATCGATATTGTCCACGAGTGGAGGCATTCAAACACAGATTGCTTTGTGTCACTCTATCGTAACTGCCCGTAATACATGATAATTTAATTTCGAATTCTTTCGAATATATGCACGTAACGAAAAATTTGTATTGGTTAGTCAATTGCAGACCAACCAGTTGTTAGCCAGTGAAAATAATGTAGATAATAATAGTGAAGAATTAGCTCGAGAAGAGTAAACAAACAAGGCGCCTTAATAAAAGGCACAATGTGGGTCCGCAAAGTGATGGGATTTCGGCGCATGCGCATTGTTTCGCATCAACTTACAATTAGACATGCACGAAAGCTTCATTTCTGCCGCATACATACTTGGATTCGCGTGCATGAAATTCACAAAGTAGGTTATTGCTTGAAAAACAGCTTTAATCGAGCGAAGCTTTTAACCAGACTGAAATCAAGTCTTGGTTTCTTTAGAAATTCAGATGGAATAAGAGAAACCTATTTTATCTGTGGATAAAGGTTAGGCTGCATCGGTTGGCTTATATGACTTTCCGGTGACTTTGAAGGGTAATACGGCGCCGGCGGTCGAGAAGGTAACTTCTCTATTGAACGAGATCTCATTGATCTCGTCTAAGCAGGAAGAGTCTGTCGGCCCTTTGATTTTATACGAGTCTTTCCATTCACGATCGTGCGAGCTGGCTACAGTCGACGACACGGACCCCCGACAAAACTGTCTGAGCCTATTCAAGGCGACGTCAAATAGTTTCACTCGGAGAGATGAATGGAGATAAGAATCACCGGAGCGTCTCTGCGCTTCGATGACAATGATATTTGGTAAATCCTCTTCTTGTTTCTCGTTTTGAAAGAAGGTTGTAAAGAAGAGTGCTACTAGATCGTCTAGGGAAATCACACGGTATATATTGCGTAATGCTATTGATTTATCAAAAATAACAAGAGGTTAAGGAGCTTTGGGAAGGTTGATTCAATTTTTTATAACCTGACATCTCTTTGAACAAATGTCTTAAGAAACGCTTGAATAAAATGTTAAAAAATAATAATCTTTTAATGAAATAATCATCTAAAATGAAATCTTTTCCTGTATTTTTAGACAATAAGATTTACTATATCCTACGCCATAATAAGAATCAATTTGCTATGAACTGGTATCTCGGAAATTGTAAGAATTCAGAAAATATAAGGAGGCCGGAAGAGGTAAATGAAATCCACAGAAACATTGACCCAACCTCAGCCCAGTTAGCCAACAAACTAAAATATCTCGCTGCCTTTTCTATATTTACGACCAGAACGTGGTCATTAATTGAGTCTAGCGACTGCACCGTAGACGAGTCACTGACCGATGTTGCTTTAATGGATATGCGGAAAATCACGTGTTCCAGGTTCCAGGGATGTAGTTGTTTTCATTTCCGGAGAATACGGTCGACTCGCGTGTGTATACCAATCTATCTGAGGATAGGTGTTCGTTAGAATTACTAACTATATTACTTTCAACCTTGTGATTAAAATTTTTAAACGTCACTTAATAGCAATTCAGTCGAGTAAGTACAAACTTTCAAATGTCCTAATTTTCAAATCTTTATATTTTTTAATCTCAAAGATATTTTATTATTTGCCGTAGATCAAGCTTCGTGTTACCGGTACTGTAACATTACAATCCTACGAGAAGCAGAAAATAGTGAAAAAATCTGACCTAATAGATAGTAGTCAATATTCCTTTGACGCGTCTTATGCGAACCGCAGTTAGAGGAAATGCAAATAAGCTCTTGCGAAACGGTTTGCCGCACGACAAGCCTACGAACAACGCCCAATGCAAGTTCGGTGGGAGTTACAGGAAGAGGGACGTCTAAAATCAACTAGGAATCCCTATTCAATCGTCTAATTTTCGATTCCGGCATTGAACTTCCCGAAGAAAATTAAATACAATTCCGACTCGAGATTTAATTTCAGTCTCGTAGCTAATGCAATCTAATCGCGTTTGCAAGGCTACGCTTCCGGTCAGAAGCCACGCGCTTCGATCGCGTACTTTCCGCATCGGAAGCGTACGCTTCGGTACTAACCGCGTCGATTTTCAAAGGAATCATTGGACACCGGAAGAAGAAGAAGGAGTAAGAATAAAAGCACGTAAACCGGCAGGAAGTCAATCGAGACAAAATCGATATCGTTGAAAGTCGAAAAAAGACCCGAATTTAGGCTACAGTACATATTCGAATTGAATATATTCAAGGTTTAGATTTTCTTCTCCTGAAAATTATAAACATAAATGAGTCGACAAGCGATCTTGAAAAGCGTCTGTTCCATCTAGATTATGTAAATTGCGTGAATTACCGTTAGCCATAATTCATAATTTATCGAAAAAGCGCGCTTCTTCTCAACCACGCTTTCCCCTACCAGCATCGACATTATCGGCAGATCGATAAGTATCAAAATACCACAAAGATATTAATCTCATCTTTCTTCTAACCGCGAAAAAATGCCGCGCAAATGATAAAACAACAGATCAGCCAGAAACATCGAATTCTCTACGCTTCCGACTGCAAGAAGAAAAACAAAGTTATTTGTGTATGATGGAAACGTCTCTGGACGATGCTCTTGTCACAGACGAAATTCGAGCAGCTGTATATAACAAACCGAAATTCCGAACGCCTTATCGCGTGTGACCGTCCGGTCAGCATCCGTTCTCAGCCGCCTGAGTGGCATTCGATCACTCCAGCCGTTCTCCGAATTTTACACTAAGTATAAACAAAACCTTCTCCCACTCCAACGAATGGAAGAATATAAATTCTCCCTTCAAAATCATCCAGTCAGTCTAATAAAAAAATTCTTAACTAATCCAAGTATCGAAAGTGTATCATCGCGAACCGAAAAAATTGTATAAATTGAGTAAAAAATAAAAAGAACTTTATCTCCTTGTCGGAAATTAACAAGTTCCTTACTTTTTACCTTAATTTTACACGACACTCTTAAGCGGTCGAGTGCGCGCGAGAATAGCATCGCGGATCGGCATTTCCACGGTGAGGATTGTAAAATGGTTACGCAGATGATGGATCATACGCATGGACCGTAGAGACTATCGTGAATGATGGATCAGACACACATACGCGTTCTTCGCTCTTCCGATATTCTTCGTAACAACTGCTGCGATCTCGTCATTGGAAACGATCTCGGGAAATTCAATCGAATATCGAGGAAATTTATAGAAAGCTACAGCTGTGTTCGAGTATTATTCTAGAGAAAAGTGGTTAACTCTATGAGACTAACGATACAATACGTCTCAAGATAACTTTTAGGAAAATGATTGTACCTTTAAAATTCTTTCGACACTTTTCGGTATATTCTTGTCATTGATTCTGAAAGTATTTGGTTAATTTGCTGGTTAATAGGAAGTTGGTTAAAACCGAAGTTAGTTAAAGAAATAAGTAAACACGAAACCCGTGGATACTCTAGACATATGATTCTACCTGCACGCGACAAAAATATTCATGATCTGAACAAGGAAAGAAGTATTGTTAGATTCGCGTCATGCTGCAAATGAAAGATTTACAGCTCGAACCCAATTATCTGTTACATTACATTCTCGGGCACGTGTAGGCTGAACGTCATGATATATGAACACAAGTATAGAAAGAACAACATGGATATTTCGCGCGAAGAAAACGAAGCTTCACATATACAGTGTATAACCACTCGACAGTATTTGCTCACGAAAAATACGAGTTGTTAAAGTCTAACAAAAATTACGTATACAGTGGCAAAGAAGAAAACTGTTATGCCGTTTACTCTTATTTCTAATTGACAGAAAGTTGTCAACGAACAAAGAGCGCTTTTTCTTATTCTCTGTACCTTCGCGATGCAATCACAGAAATTCTCCAAAATGCTTCGTGTCGACTAAACAAAGAAAAAAAAATGGCAGCTGCTAAGAGCAAACTACCTCCGGAATTTTCTTCGTTTCTAAGTGAACCAGGAAGAAAGAAGGGAAGGGTTAATGACGCCGAAACTGAAGGGTGGCCACGGATCGTTTGAAAGGGGCCACGACAACCGTTACGATTCAGTCGCACCTGTTCCTCTTCCTAGGTTACCACGCCGAACCATTGCGCGCTTTTACGAGCGTTCCCGCGATAGTTTCCTGGCACTTGCTCGTCCTTTCAACGAAGGGTCGATCGGTTAATTTAAACTCTCGAAGGCTTTGTCCAGTCGGTAACATCGATAAGCTTAAGTCGAAATACGGATTTCTCGTAAATTCAGAATTTTATTGCCACCAGGATGTATATGGAGGCGACAGATGAAGAACACGATGTAAATTAGATTTCTTGCTTTTATAGAGAAGCAATTTTTAAATTGAACACCAGTCGTCGATCGGTTCTGTAGATCGTTTTTAATAACAAAATAAATTTGGTTAGTCCATAAAGGTTTGTTCGTGTGAATCTTCCCATAGATCATCCGTAACGTAAATACCGCTATAACCGGCTGCAACTCGATACATTCGTACCGAATATTTCCAGCTAGCCTAAGGACCGCTATAAATCTTAGGATTTATTTTAGCTAAGGTCCTCCAAAGAGACAAACAGTCTTTGTTTATCAGTCTCGAAGTCGACCACCTACCACGGGGACACACGAGAAATCTGCTATCTCTCACATACGACGCTGCCCGCTAGCAACACCCTCTCAAGGGCAGCTAGCATCCTTTTCCAACGACCAACACGAATTAGCCAATAAACATTAACGTACATTTCCCTCACTTTCCGAACCAAAGCTTTTCTCAACGAATCCGATGCCTTCGCATCCTTAGACACATCCCAACGAGTCTTCCTCCGCAGCAGCATCGCGACAAAAATGTCAGTCTATTACCGCGAGTTACCGCAGTATATCACGATCGTTATACTTACACGGTTCGAGCCGAATAATTATCTAAGCTCTCGACATCTCGTGCAATCATTGTCCGCACTCGCAGCGTATCTCGAATCGTAGCTATCCAAGCTCTATCTAATAACCGCGCATTCGCGAACCGAATACAATCGCGAATCCTGCATCAAGTGTACTCATTGACATTAGAGTGAATAAACATTTATCGTTCAAGAAATCTGAGTTTTCCTTCCGACCCTATCACGACATACCACCTCAAATTGGAGACCCCGACGTGATTATCCCCGAGTGCTCGTGAAACGTAACACAATGAATCTAAATCAGTTCGAAATGACCAATAACGCCCACTCCGCACGTACGAAGGCCGGCGGGGACAACGCAGACTCGATTAGCGCCCTTCTCCGCGTGCCACCGTTCTGGTCTGACGACGTCGACTTGTGGTTCAAGATGCTGGAAGTGCAGTTCGAAACTGCCCGGATCACTAGTGACCAAGAAAAATACCAGGTCGTCATCGCGAATCTCGACAAGTCGCACGCGAGATTAATTCGAGACGTATTCGACGCCGCACCGGCGACAGAGCGTTACGAGTACGTCAAAAAGGAGCTCATCAAGCGATTGGGAGAGTCGTACGCCAAGAGACTCCGACAGGTAATCGAGAACGAGCAAATGGGGGACAGGAAGCCCTCTCAGTTTTACCGTGATCTCAAAAGCCTAGCCACCAATTCGTTAGCAGACGATGTCATTTTCACCGTCTGGGAAGGTCGACTTCCACAGCGCATACGGAGCATCCTAGCCTCTGTACAGAACAACGATCCGGACTCCCGCATACAAATTGCCGATAACATTTACGAAGCCACCCTGGAATCAGGGCAGATCGCCGCGGCCAGCGCAGGCCGACTACCTGCGATAACCCTCCCACCTGGCCAGAATAGCGGAATAGGCGACGCCATGGCAGCCTTCGCCAACTTGGTCACCGAGCGGGTAGCGCGAATGGACGCCCATATGAGCGAGATGCGAGCGCTAGTAGCCGAGCAAAGAAGCAATGAACACCGTAGGGCACGAGTACAATCACGCTCGCGTACACGATCCCGCCGCCGTTCGCGCCCTCGCGATACGCTGCGGCAAGACGGGCTGTGTTACTATCACACACAGTTCCGAGAAAGCGCGAGAAAGTGCACACCCCCTTGCTCCTGGAACTCGGAAAACCGGACCAGCCGTCCGTAAAAGCGGCAAACGACGACGGTTTGGCATCTCGCCGCATATTCGTAACGGACAAGAACTCGCGGATCTCCTACCTCATCGACACCGGCGCAGATGTTTGCGTATACCCGCGCAACAAGCTACACGGACACGTGAACAGAAGCGAGTACGAGCTGTTCGCGGCCAACCTGTCCCTACGCAGAGCATTTAAGTGGGATTTTACCGTAGCCGACCTCAAAACACCCATCATTGGCATGGATTTTCTAAGCCACTACGGGTTGCTCGTGGACCCGCGAAACAAAAGGCTTATCGATACGATAACACAGACGTCATCAAGGGGATACACCGCCACAACAGACGAAGCGTCCGACAAGACCGTCATCGGCGAATCACCATACCACCAACTCCTGGCAGAATTCCCGGACCTCACCCGCCCACGGATCTTCGGAAAAGAGAGAATTCGACACGGTATGCTACACCACATCGAAACTACACCTGGTCCACCAGTCTACAGCAAACCGCGTCGGCTTGCACCTGATCGACTTAAAGAGGTAAAAGCGGAATTTGAACACATGATCGAGCAAGGCGTGATGCGACCATCGAAAAGCCCGTGGGCATCACCCCTGCACGTAGTGCCGAAAAAGGACGGAAACCTGCGTCCATGTGGCGACTACCGTGCGTTGAACGCCCGCACCGTACCCGACAGATACTCACCGCCACATATCGAAGACTTCGCGCAACATCTGCATAGTAAGCGAATCTTTTCAAAAATCGATCTAGTCCGCGCTTACCACCAAATTCCGATTGCGTCCGAGAACATTGAAAAAACCGCGATAACAACGCCTACCGGACTTCTCGAAACAACAAATATGATGTTTGGACTTCGGAACGCCACGCAAACATGTCAGCGGTTCGTCGACGAAATCATACGCGGGCTCGATATCGTCTACGCGTACATCGATGATTTTCTCATAGCCTCGAACGACGAAAACCAACATCGCGAACATTTGAAAATCTTGCTCAACCGTCTCAATAATTACGGCGTTGTGATAAACCCCACGAAATGCGAATTCGGCGTGCACGAAATCACATTCCTCGGATACTCGGTAAACCCCGACGGAATTAAGCCGCCGCCCGAAAATGTCGAAGCGATTGTAAAATTGTCGAAGCCCGCGAACGCCAAGCAACTACGTAGGTACCTCGGTATGATAAACTTCTACCGACGTTTCATACCGGGGGCCGCAAAAACACTTGAGCCGCTCAACGACCTGTTAAAAGGCGCGAAAAAGGGCAACGCGCCCATCGAGTGGTCGGAGCAGTAGGAAAACAGCTTTCGCGAATCGCAACGTGCACTCGTGGACGCCACGATGCTGGCGCATCCGATACCAGGTGCGCCTATCAGCCTCACGGTAGATGCGTCCGACTACGCAATGGGGGCAGTATTACAACAACGCGCGAATAACCAATTACAACCGCTAAGATTCGCAACGAAATCTTTGACCCCCGCTCAGCAAAAATATAGCGCGTACGATCGCGAACTACTCGCGATATACACCGCAGTCAAACATTTTCGACACGCCTTAGAAGGCAGAAACTTCACAATATAGCGACAACCGTTGCCTCGGCCCTCCTCTCTACATAGATAGCTCGCTTCGGCGTACCTTCAAAAATAACGACTGATCA